>NW_026719231.1:0-11663 GCF_029784015.1 Lycium ferocissimum | reverse complement strand
ACAACATACATAAACCATGCATGACATATAAAAGAAGAGATTAGAACACACCTTCTTCTTCCAATTTTTCCACACGGCTAGGAGTCCACTTTGCAAGAATAAGTGTTTTGTTTGTTCCAACAACTATCCCACGTCGAAGAGCACCTTTCAATTGTAGGAAAACTAGGATGAATTATTTTTGGAGTGAAAAATTTCTTGGTCTTCTTCTCCCTCTTGCTATGGCGAATATGGCCTAGTCTCTCTCCTTCTCAAAGTTTCTTGAATTTTCTTGGTGAATTGAGAAATAAGATGACCAAGTCATCTTTTAAATAACACAACATGGCCAACCATGTGGCATGGCCCACCGAGGTGGCCGGCCACACGGCCCTTATTTTCTCCTTCTTTTTCTTTTTTTTTTTTTGGTGAATTAATTTCCTCTCCAAAATTAGAATACTTTCCAAAAAATGGAATTTGGCCCCAAATGTTTCCTTAATATTTCCATACCAATAAAATCATACACAACTTACTTTCTTAAGGCAAGCAAAAATCTCTACTTCACATCTCTCGGAATGGTCTAGTCCCCAACTTATCGTAATTGACCCGAATTATCCCGACGTGCGAAATACGGGATATAACATCCTTCCTCCTTTAGAACATTCGTCCTCGAATGTTCAACTAGTCCCGTAGGGTCTTATAAAGACTCTCGGGATTTCTCTTATCACCATATCGTGCCGTTCCATCTATCGATTACATTGCTTTTTTTTTCATTTTCCTTCCGCCCTCAAGTCATGTCTCGTATTAAGTGTTTTGTCACAAAATGGTAACACGAGCCACAACATTCTTACCTCACATTCGTATCCTTCCCCGCTTAGGGGCATACTTATTTTATTGCTTGATTACACTCACCTCACGTCCGCATTTCTTTCTCTCGGTCAGACCACACTTTCTTTTCCTTTACCCGATTCAGCCCGCTTCGGCCTACGCGGTCTCTTAAGATTCCCGCCTATTCAGTATATCCTAGGTCCTTTTAGACCACCCTAACTTCCCATTTGCTCCTTTTAAGGGGTTGTACAACTTCCGTAAACTTCCTGGGTCACCCATCCTGAGATTTCCCTCACTCCAGCACGCTTAACCTCGATACTCCGATGAAATACGACGCTCTAACGTTGATATAATCGCGTCCACCTTACCGCACGACCTTCGTCACGTAATTTGGAGTAAAATAAAGTCTTGACAGATTTCCGAACGCTTTCATAGCGTAATTACTATTTTACCCCTCTCTCGGTTCTACATATTCACTTATCACCTAGGGGTATTATTACTTTCCATCCTCGACTCCCGGGTCCGTAATGACCATGAACACGTCTTAATCACCGTCGCTTATACATGCTTGAATTTCCACTTACCGATATTAAACAACAATTATATAACAAATACGTACATATAAGAATATATAACGCTCGGTAAGGATTCGTGTACTCGCGGCCGCATCCGGTAATGCCTCCGATCCCTGTCCGGCGGCTAGCGCATAGGCGGTTTGATGGACCGGTAACACCGGAGGCCCCGCCGCGACCTCGCCACGGCCGCCGGTGCCGGTGATACCGCCCATAGGGCGCATAGCTACCGAAGAAGACGGACCGGCAACCGACCCGGGCGGCCGGGCCGTACGATCCGAACCACCCCATACCTACAATCATAAGGTGGCCCCGACGGCCACAAGTAAAACAAGCGCCTATCGCCCGGGCACTCTCCATGGCGACGTCTCACTGGTGGTGAACACCGAGGTATGAATGGCCTCGACCGACCGAACCCGTGTCCACCGGGATCCCGAAACCCCGGAGCTCGACCGCTCCCCGAGTGCCCCGCACCGTCAAATCTCCTACCCGGAATGGCGAGGGGTGCGCTCCGCGCCGACAACGAAGAATACCCGTGCCGCCGAGGCCGCCCGCCTCGAGAATCTTCAAAATACTCGGGCCGACCCGGCCCTCTGGGCCGGCCCCCGTCGTATCCCGGCCGGCCGACGCCCTCTGTGTCGCTCCTCCATGCCCTGGGCGTACGCCTGTACTCGGGCAATATCCATGCCGGGCTGGGAAGCCATCGCCATACAACTATCGATCAGGTAATCATCCGTACCCATCACATACCGATGCACCCGGTCGGCCATGTCGCCACGATATGAGGCGCGTATCCGGCCGTGAATCAAACTCGAGGCTATACTTTCTCGACGCTCCCCGCTCGCCCCGCCCGTACGTAAATCCGTGGACCCCCGGCTCGTCTCGTCCTGCGGGGGTAGAAAATGGCCAAGAAAGGCCTCCACAAACTCATCCCACACGGCCGGAGGAGCATCCTTACCCCCGGACAATTCCCAAGACTCGTACCACCAGCGCCGATATCATACAACCGATACGATGCGAACTCACGTACCTCGGTCTCGAAGCATTAACCAACCGCAACGTACGCCGCATCCGTCTAATAAACCCCGAGGGTCCTCGGGCTTTGACCCGAAAAACTCGGCGGATTACGAGTCGAGAAATCGCGGCCCTCGAACCGTCACGTCCGTCCACATAGTCATCCCCAAATCTATGCCCGCGAGCCCGCCCCGCCACATCCCGTCGGCCAATCGGACCGCATCCCGCATGGCCCTATACTCTGCCCCTAACTGTGGGGCTGGAGGCTCAGGTATGCGGTCCTCGGGGGCTGGCGGTGGAGTCGCCCTCTGACCTGCCGCCGCTGCTACTCCAATCCCCTCTGGTAATGGCGGCGTAACCTCAGGCACCGGCTGAGCACGAGCCCTGGTAACTCCCCGGGCCTGGCTAGTCTCCCCCGGCGGGTAGATTTGCCCTCCGGGGTGTCGCTTTTCTCGGGGCATCGGCGAAATCACAACAACTCGTTAGGGAGGAGTCATCCTAAATAAGAACCGCTCTATCGCACGATCTAAGACAAGAAAGGTCATTAATTCCTAAATGCCCCGGGCAGCCTCCTCGTTTATAAATGTGGCCGGCTTCACACCATAAACGTGACTCGCGGGACACGGTCGTAGACATTCCGAGGACTAACCGCTCGATACCACTTTTGTCACGACCCAACCCCGTAGGCCGTGATCGGTACCCGAGTCGGGCACCCGTACGTACCTATTAACCACGATCAACGTACGAACGGATATACATACACAAAATTCAAACATCGACCGTAATCGACATAATCAAATCTTATACTTACAAATAGTGACACGTCGCCCCGTACGTTATCATAAATAAATGTATACATATATATATACACCCGCGGTCACAACATCCAGCGGAGGATACCAAACAGAGCTAGTAAGGCCATTGTCATATGGGGCGTACGAATACGTATCACACCGACACAAGGAGCAGAAACTACCCATAACCCACACGTATATGTCTACAGACCTCTAAGAGCCATAACAGAATCATATGACGGGACAGGGCCCCGCCGTACCCATGAACAAACATATGTACAGATCATAGAAATGACAGTACCAAAATGTATAGGCTCCGGCTCAAAGGAGCACTTTAAGTAAGAAAGCGATGTCCTAGACCGACTCGACCTCCGAAGCGTGTACCTGTATCTGCGCGGCATGGGACGCAGCCCCAAAGAAAAGGGGTCAGTACGAAAAATGTACTGAGTATACAAGGCATGAAATAAAATATAGTAAACAGAGTCATAATCAGAATCAGGAGTGCAGAAAATAAGCACAATAGTCAGATTATTAAAAATGCTTTCAAAATATAAAAATGCTTACTCATAAAACATAGATCATGCATAAGGCTCTTAGAACTGTGGTCGCCCGCCCGTCGTTGGCGCCACAACACATCATACTCCAGAAGGTTTTTATGTCTCCGTATCCCCGTCACACAGCACATCACATATATACCACGGTACCCGGCAATAGGGGCGCGGCGTACGGACACATCATAACACCAATATCCACGGTTCCCGCCAAAGGGGCTCGGCGAACCGGACACATCATACTCCGGAAATATAACATAATGCGCACGATGACATCCGGCCCCGGGACTCGGTGAAAGAAGTGACCATAGTGCACGAGCAGAGTCGTGAGAAACCATATGCAATCTTTAAAACATTTTCCAAAAGGTAACGGAAAAATCAAAACAAATTATCATTTAAGGATCAAGACTTAATCGTGTCAAATGTCTTTCGACGACCTTCGGAAACGTATCAAATGTCTGGAACATCTTACGGAACCGTAGGAACCATATGTATGAAATCATAATCATATCGCATCGAATAAGTAGGATATTCATATGCGGAGATCGAAATGAAATAGTATGAAATTTTTCCCAAAATCCATTATGAATAGTACCAAAGAGCCGCGGGCCCCACGGACGGGTGCCGACCCCCATCCGAGCCCGCCTACGAGGGTGAGGGGAAAGTTATATCTTATGAGTTTACCTATTATGTTTTGGGGTGTTTCGAGCTCGTATGCGAAAGTTACGACGTTTGAAAATCGGATCCTTTTGGTAGCAACATTCTTTTAAGGCTTTTAAGATTCAATTTTTAAAACATAGGAGCCATAATTTAACTAAGTTGGCTTGCGAACATTAGAAGTGAATAAAATTCATATGCTTGCTCGGATCATAGGATTGGAATTGCCTCGAGATTCGTAAGTTGTCATAACTTAATCTTAGCTAAGACATGCCAACAAAGAAAAGGGTAAGCCTTGCATACCTTGCCTGCTTTCCAAGCTAATCCAAATTTATGTCGCGAACTTTCCAAGATCTACAATACGTCATTAAATATTCAACATTAGCTAAAGGTATTTAGAAATCCGATTCCAAGCGCACACCAAATTCTACAGAAATTTCGGCAGCACTTCCCCTGTAAGTGCGCCCTCCCGAGAATATGGCTCGGCCCAATTCATCAACCACAATACCAACAAAGCATTCTAATGACATCAACCATTGATTTCAAACACATTCTAGCATCAACAACCTTCTTTCACATAATGCGACGATATTCACTTATATTCGATTCAACCGCATAAAATCAAACTAACATCAATATTCATACATTCAATTACTAATCCGAAATCATTCAAACAATATTCAAGGACACTATAACCAATTCATACAATATTTCAAACAATCCAACCAATGTGCCAACTTACCCGAAATGCTCTCCAAACCCGAAAACAATACTAACATATTTTCTTCTTCCAAAACTCATAAACTACATCAATAATCTATGCATTAACAACATTATTCTTACAAATATAAAACTATATAAGATATTACATTCTTAAATCAGCCCACAACCATCACGCCTTCAATTTGATTCATTAAACTTCATTTTTACCTTATAGAATTCATGTCGACGACGATTAAAATACTAGATAACATGACTTCTTTTCTTGCATACAAACAGCCCATTTTCGGCCACTCTTCAACATATGCATCCTCCATGATTTCATTCATTTTCTATACATTACAACAACACAAAAACATGCTAAATTCATTAATCCATTACCTTAACAACACACACACATGCACGGCCAACCACACCCACACTTCATGCCTTCATATTTTCAATTCATTTGCACACTTAACAACATACATAAACCATGCATGACATATAAAAGAAGAGATTAGAACACACCTTCTTCTTCCAATTTTTCCACACGGCTAGGAGTCCACTTTGCAAGAATAAGTGTTTTGTTTGTTCCAACAACTATCCCACGTCGAAGAGCACCTTTCAATTGGTAGGAAAACTAGGATGAATTATTTTTGGAGTGAAGGTTTCTTGGTCTTCTTCTCCCTCTTGCTATGGCCGAACATGGCCTAGCTTTTCTCCTTCTCAAAGTTTCTTGAATTTTCTTGGTGAATTGAGAAATAAGATGACCAAGTCATCTTTTAAATAACACAACATGGCCAACCATGTGGCCATGGCCCACCTAAGGTGGCCGGCCACATGGCCCTTATTTTCTCCTTCTTTTTCTTTTTTTTTTTGGTTTCATGAATTAATTTCCTCTCCAAAATTAGAATACTTTCCAAAAATGGAATTTGGCCCCAAATGTTTCCTTAATATTTCCATACCAATAAAATCACGCACAACTTACTTTCTTAAGGCAAGCAAAAATCTCTACTTCACATCTCGGAATGGTCTAGTCCCCAACTTATCGTAATTGACCCGAATTATCCCGACGTGCGAAATACGGGATATAACATCCTTCCCCCCTTTAGAACATTCGTCCTCGAATGTTCAACTAGTCCCGTAGGGTCTTATAAAGACTCCGGGGGATTTCTCTTATCACCATATCGTGCCGTTCCATCTATTGATTACATTGCTTTTTTTTTCATTTTCCCTTCAGTTCCTCAAGTCATCTCCTTTCTGCTACTACTTCGTCACAACAGCTTAACACGAGCCACAACATTCTTACCTCACATTCCTCGTATCCGCTTCCCCCCTTTAGGGGCGTACTTATTTTATTGCTTGATTACCTTCACCTCACGTCCGCATTTCTTTCTCTCGGTCAGACCACACTTTCTTTTCCTTTACCCGATTCAGCCCGCTTCGGCCTACGCGGTCTCTTAAGATTCCCGCCTATTCAGTATATCCTAGGTCCTTTTAGACCACCCTAACTTCCCATTTGCTCCTTAAGGCTGAAGTTGTACAACTTCCAGAAACTTCCCAGGGGGTCACCCATCCTGAGATTTTCCCTCACTCCAGCACGCTTAACCTCGATACTCCGATGAAATACGACGCTCTAACGTTGATATAATCGCGTCCACCTTACCGCACGACCTTCGTCACGTAGTTTGGAGTAAAATAAAGTCTTGACAGATTTCCGAACGCTTTCATAGCGTAATTACTATTTTACCCCTCTCTCGGTTACATATTCACTTATCACCTGGGTATTATTACTTTCCATCCTCGACTCCCGGGTCCGTAATGACCATGAACACGTCTTAATCACCGTCGCTTATACATGCTTGAATTTCCACTTACCGATATTAAACAACAATTATATAACAAATACGTACATATAAGAATATAAATGCTGGTAAGGATTCGTGTACCTGCGGCCGCATCCGGTAATGCCTCCTGATCCTGTCTGCTGGCTAGCGCATATAGGCGGTTTGATGGACCGCTAACACTGGAGGCCCCGCTGCGACCTCTGCCACGGCCCGCTGGCGCTTGATACCCGCCCCGTAGGTGCATAGCCACCGAAGAAGACAGACCGCAACCCGACCCGGGCCGGGCCGTACGATCTCGAACCACCCCCATACGACGCTCTCTCATAAGGCGGCCCCCGACGGCCACAAGTAAACAAGCGCCATCGCCCGGGGCACTCTCCACGGTGGTGACGTCCACAACATGAACACCGAGGCATGAATGGCCTCGACCGACCGAACCGTGTCCATCCGGGATCCCGAAACCCCGGGAGCCCCCGACGCGCTCCCGAGTGCCCCGCACCGTCAAATCTCCTACCCGGAACGGCGAGGGTACGCTCCGCGCCGACAACGAAGAATACCCCCGCAGATGCCGCCGAGGCCGCCCGCCGAGAATCTCCAAAATACCCGCCGACCTAGCCCCTTCGGGGTCGGCTCCCGTCGTATCCTCGTCGGCCGACGCCTCGTGTCGCTCCTCCATGCCCCCGGGCGTACGCTCGTACCGGGCAATATCCATGCCGGGCCGGGAAGCCATCGCCACACAACTATCGATCGCAATCATCTGACCCATCACATACCGATGCACCCGCCGCCCATGTTAGCCACTAGAGGCGCGTATCCGGCCGTGGAATCAAAACTCGAGGCTATACTCTCGACGCTCCCGCCGTCCTCGCTCTCGTACGAAATCAGACCCCGGCTCGTCTCTGCCTCTCGGGGGAGAAATGGCCAAGAAAGGCCTCCACAAACTCATCCCACACGGCCGTGAGGAGCATCCTGCCCCCCCGGACAATTCCCCAAGACTCGTACCACCAGCGCCGATATCATACAACCGATACGATGCGAACTCAACAGACTCGGCCTCGAAGCATTAACCAACCGCAACGTACGCCGCATCCGTCTAATAAACCCCGAGGGTCCTCGTCGGCTTTGACCCGAAAAACCGGCGGACATGTGTCGGTGAAATCGCGGCCCCTCGAACCGTCACGTCCGTCCACATAGTCATCCCCAAATCTATGCCCGCGAGCTCGCCCGCCACAATCTCGGTCGCAAATCGGACCGCATCCCGCATGGCCCCATACTCGCCCCCCAACCGTGGGGCGGAGGCTCGTACATGCGGTCCTCGGGGCCGGCGGTGGAGTCGCCCTCGACACCGCCGCCGCTGCTACTCCAATCCCATCTGGTGATGGCGGCGTAACCTCAGGCACCGGCTGAGCACGAGCCCTGGTAACTCCCCGCTTGGCTAGTCTCCCCGACAAGGGTAGAGATTTGCCCTTCTCGGGCTCCCGTCGCTTTTCTCGGGGGCATCGCTGAAATCACAACAACTCGTTAGGGAGGAGTCATCCTAAATAAGAAGCTCTATCACACGATCTAAGACAGAAAAGGTCATTAATTCCTAAATGCCCAGCCTCCTCGTTTATAAATGTGGCCGGCTTCACACCATAAATGGGACTCACGGACACGGTCTGTAGACATTCCGAGGACTAACCGCTCTGATACCACTTTTGTCACGACCCAACCCCGTAGGCCGTGACTGGTACCCGAGTTGGGCACCCAGACGTACCTGCTAACCACGATCAACGTGCAGACGGATATACATATACAAAATTCAAACATCAGACCGTAACTGACATAATCAAATCTTATACTTACAGAACAGTGACACGTCGCCCCACAGTTATCATAAATAAATGTATACATATATACAGAGTATACACCCCGCGGTCACAACATCCACGCGAGGATACCAAATGGGGAGCTAGTAAGGCCATTGTCATATAGGGGCGTACAGAACACAGATCACACAGACACAAGGAGCAGAAACTACCCATAACCCACACGTATATGTCTACAGACCTCTAAGAGCCATAACAGAATCATATGACGGGACAGGGCCCCGCCGTACCCATGAACAAACATATGTACAGATAGTAGAAATGACAAGTACTCAAAATGTATAGGCTCCGATCAAAGGAGCACTTTAAGTAGCAGAGCGTATGTCCTAGACCGACGGACCTCCGAAGCGTGTACCGTATTCGCGCGCATGGGACGCGGCCCCGAAAAGGGGGCGACGAAAAATGTACCGAGTATACAAGGCATGAAATAAAATATAGTAAACAAGAGTCATAATCGAATCGGGAGGCGTAAAATAAGCACAATAGTCGATTATTAAAAATGCTTTCAAAATATAAAAATGCTTACTCATAAAACATAGATCATGCATAAGGCTCTTTAGAACCGTGGTCGCCCGCCCGTCGTTGGCGCCACAACACATCATACTCTGTATAAGGTTTTTATGTCTCCGTATCCCCGTCACACAAGACATCACATATATACCACGCGTACCCGGCCAATAGGGGCGCGCGTGTACCGGACACATCATAACACCAATATCCACGGTTCCCGGCCAAAGGGGGCTCGGCGAACCGGACACATCATACTCCGGAAATATAACATAATGCGCACGATGACATCCGGCCCCGGGACTCGGTGAAAGGAGTGACCATAGTGCACGAGCAGAGTCGTGAGAAACCATATGCAATCTTTAAAACATTTTCCAAAAGGTAACGGAAAAATCAAAACAAATTATCATTTAAGGATCAAGACTTAATCGTGTCAAATGTCTTTCGGACGACCTTCGGAAACGTATCAAATGTCTGGAACATCTTACGGAACCGTAGGAACCATATGTATGAAATCATAATCATATCGCATCGAATAAGTAGGATATTCATATGCGGAGATCGAAATGAAATAGTATGAAATTTTTCCCAAAATCCATTATGAATAGTACCAAAGAGCCGCGGGCCCCACGGACGGGTGCCGACCCCCATCCGAGCCCGCCTACGAGGGTGAGGGGAAAGTTATATCCTATGAGTTTACCTATTATGTTTTGGGGTGTTTCGAGCTCGTATGCGAAAGTTACGGACGTTTGAAAATCAGGATCCTTTTTGGTAGCAACATTCTTTTAAGGCTTTTAAGATTCAATCTTTTAAAACATAGGAGCCATAATTTAACTAAGTTGGCTTGCGAACATTAGAAGGGAATAAAATTCGTATGCTTGCTCGGATCATAGGATTGGAATTGCCTCGAGATTCGTAAGTTGTCATAACTTAATCTTAGCTAAGACATGCCAACAAAGAAAAGGGTAAGCCTTGCATACCTTGCACTTTCCAAGCTAATCCAAATTTATGCCGCGAACTTTCCAAGATCTACAATACGTCATTAAATATTCAACATTAGCTAAAGGTATTTAGAAATCCGATTCCAAGCGCACACCAAATTCTACGAAATTTCGCAAAGACTTCCCCTGTAAGTGCGCCCTCCCGAGAATATGGCTCGGCCCAATTCATCAACCACAATACCAACAAAGCATTCTAATGACATCAACCATTGATTTCAAACACATTCTAGCATCAACAACCTTCTTTCACATAGTGCGACGATATTCACTTATATTCAATTCAACCGCATAAAATCAAACTAACATCAATATTCACACATTCAACTAGTAATCCGAAATCATTCAAACAATATTCAAGAACGCTATAAACAATTCATACAATATTTCAAACAATCCAACCAATGTGCCAACTTACCCGAAATGCTCTCCAAACCCGAAAACAATGCTAACTTATTTTCTTCTTCCAAAACTCATAAACTACATCAACAAACCATGCCTAACATCATTATTCTTACAAATTCAAGAACTATATTAAGGCCATATTAATTCTTAAATCAGCCCATACGGTTTTAGCTTCAATTTGGGATCATTAAACTCATTTTTTACCTCATAGAATTCGTAACGACAACGATCAAAATACTAAATAACATGACTTCATTCCTTGCATAACAAGCAGCCCATTTTTAGGCCAACAACTACATATGCATCCTCCATGATTTCCATTCATTTCTACACATTACAACAACACAAAAACATGCTAAATTCATCAATTCATCACCCTAGCAACACACACACACAACTTCACTTTCCACACGGCTACAACTCCATCCTCCATGCCTTCATAATTTTCATTCATTTCCACACTTAACAACATACATAAACCATGCATGACATATAAAAGAAGAGATTAGAACACACCTTCTTCTTCCAATTTTTCCACACGGCTAGGAGTCCACTTTGCAAGAATAAGTGTTTTGTTTGTTCCAACAACTATCCCACGTCGAAGAGCACCTTTCAATTGGTAGGAAAACTAGGATGAATTATTTTTGGAGTGAAGGTTTCTTGGTCTTCTTCTCCCTCTTGCTATGGCCGAATATGGCCTAGTCTCTCTCCTTCTCAAAGTTTCTTGAATTTTCTTGGTGACTTGAGAAATAAGATGACCAAGTCATCTTTTAAATAACACAACATGGCCAACCATGTGGCCATGGCCCACCTAAGGTGGCCAGGCCACATGGCCCTTATTTTCTCCTTCTTTTTCTTTTTTTTTTTTCGTTTCATGAATTAATTTCCTCTCCAAAATTAGAATACTTTCCAAAAAATGGAATTTGGCCCCAAATGTTTCCTTAATA
>NW_026719230.1:0-11264 GCF_029784015.1 Lycium ferocissimum | reverse complement strand
TCTTTAGAATCTTTAGGTTTAAACTTATCATTGTCATTATCGTGTTCATGGCGTATTTCTTATCTTGTACGACTATTCGGGAATAGAGGCTCTTCGCCTCTCAGGCCGTGACTAATGCCCAAGCACGGCATCCGTATACACATGTTACCTATAATCCTACATCGCTAGCATGAACGAAATCTATATAAGTATAAAGGAAGACATAGGCAAGTCAAGCTACCTGTCTCCTGAAGAGTTATAACCTTTAACAGTTAATATTGCACAAAAGCCGGCAAGGCTGTCATATATATATATATATATAGGGAACGTCCCAACAAAACATAAGCCGAGAAGGCTACTTTCATATACAGTTGCCATGATAAACATATATATCTACGCAAGCCGACAAGGCTGCCACTACAGTTGGGTACGCCCCAAACACAAGTCATAACCATCAACAAAACAACAACTACACACGGACCCACATTTGTGACCACAGACCTCTAAGAGTGACAACGACGTCATATGACGGGACAGGGCCCCGTCGTACCCTGAACGACAACATATGTACATATCAAAAGGTTATACCACGAAACTATGCTCCGGAACAAAGGAGCACTCTGAAATAGCTGGGTGGATATCCTAGGCTGGCGGATCTCCGCAACGAGTGTCTGTACCTGCGGGCATGAAACGCAGCCCCCCGAAGAAAGGGGGTCAGTACGGAATATGTACTGAGTATGTAAAGCATGAAACATAGTAAATGGAATCATATCTATAACAAGGTGAACAGGATCCAATGCAACAACAGAATTTCATAAAACTTGCCTTTGAACATATCTCATCTGTATCGTTCTCATATCAATGTCAATATAATGTTTTGTAATCAAAGCTGCATAATCATTCTGTATATAACATATATAACGTGTCCCGGCCCTTTAGTAAGGGACTCGGTAAGAAAAATCATATCATAGTCATATATATATATATAACGTGTCCCGGCCCTTTAGAAAGGGACTCGGTAGTTAAAATCATATTCTCATAAACATAAACATATACGTGTCCCTCCCTTTAATAAGGGACTCGGTAATAAGGAATCATATGCCATCATCCCATATCATCATATCATCATATATATATATATATATAACGTGTCCCGGCCCTCTAGTGAGGGACTCGGTGAATAGTATAATAGATCGGCGCACGAGAACGTACCCTGGCCCGGGACTCAGTGAAGGATATTGCGGTAGCACGAGCAGAGTAATAAGCAACCACATAAAAGTAAAACATCTTTAAGACTCAATGAATAGTAAACTAAATCAGCTCTCGGACATCAGGACAATAATCATGTCCAATTCTTTTAAATCTCATAACCATCTACAACCAAAACGTTTAGATTTCATGTACCTGTATCCATTTAACATAGTGTAGCTTTTGAAAGTCAAGTATGCCTCTAGTCGTGCAATTCTTTAAGAGTAGGAACTTCTATACATCATTCATTAGTCAATCATGTAGTAGGCTCGTGACAATAACATTACGATAATAAAAGAATCACAAATTATGCTTGGAACTAGAGAGTAGAGTTTACCCCAAGGTTCATATCATTTCATACCTACGTCTAGGACATGCCAAAAGAAAGAAGGAGTAGGCTTTACGTACCTTTAGCGTTTAGTCGTATAATAACTTGTACTTGCTGCCCAACAACACTTATCCTATATCAAGATATCAAAAGCTACGGTTAGTCTACAAAGGATTTTAATACGCACTCTAACGCTCACAATCCCTTTCAAACATTTAGACGATGTTTCGTTCGCATTCAACCCAACTAGTGCTACAAGCTCACATTGCTAGTCATTCTTTTCTTATATCATTCCAAACTTGTTTAACATGACTTAGGGAACTTGGACAGTCCACACACCCTTCAAAACAGTTCCATACACACGGCTAAACAACACACATAACGTTTTCATTCTCGCTAAGCAATTTTCCGGTTTCGACTTACAATAACAACAATACGTTTGATGACAATGCTTTCATGGTTCTTGGGACTGTTTCAACATCATCTTCATTTTACAACAGCCCACAATTCATTTCAGTTTTAGCTTGAATCATTGCACTTTACTTTCACTAAACGTTTGCAACAAGAATCAACATTCAACACACACAATTTACATTCTAGTACCAAAACAGTCCACGGTTTTGGACTGCCTACACCCTTCAACATAATTCATTTCTTCAACACCTCAATTCACATTTTCAACATGCATACAATATAACACAATGTCCATAACAACAACAATCACAACTTAGCACAAAACAGCCCATAACTTCTCCTAAAACAGTCCCACACGGTTTCAACACAACCACATACAAAACTCTAAAATTCTCATTCATATACATGTATTATCGCAAGTCCAATCCACCCACAATACATGCAAAATAAGACCAAACATGGCTTCACCTAAGCTCATGGATCACCTCAACTTCGACCACAACAACAATCCAATAACAATCCAACAACAACATCCACAAATTATACATTCAAATCATCATACAACACAAGAATAATGATCATTCTTACCTTCAATCTTGTTCTTCAATCTTGGCCGAACCTCAATGTTTTTGACATGCTACACCTCCTTGCTTCTTTCTAACAACTACCACACGTTCATATGCACTTGATGAGGAGTAAATTTGCTTGGAAAACTGATTTTTTTGGATCAAAATGGAGCACCTCACTCTCGGCCAGCTTGTAGCCGAGAGCTTCCCTCTATCTCTTAATTTCTCTAACTTGTAATGTTGAAATGAGCTTCTAATTGAATTATGAATCAGCAACCCTCTTTATATATGCAGTCCACAAGGTGGACATGTGTCCCACCCAAGTTTTTAGCCAATAATAGTTGGCCATTTCAAAGGTGGGGCCCACACGGCCTCTTAAGCTCCCTAATGATGCAATTTAGTCCTTAATCTCACTTAGTCATCCAATCTTGGCCAATTAATCCTTATTTTCCAATAATGTTCTTATACCAAACGAAATCCATAAGCAACTTGTGCATAGAAACGAAATCGGGAGGCGAAAACCCTTACACGGAACCTTAAAACAGCTTTGTCTTTAACTTGCCGCACTTAGCTTTATAATGTCCCAATGTAACGATACGGGACATAACATTCTTCCCCCCTTTAGGACATTCGTCCTCGAATGTTGATCTAATTCTGGACTTCCAATACTTCTTCAAGTATCCTCTTAGTTAATTATGTCCTTCACATACCTCTCCTGATTGTCAACTCGTTTTAATCCTTTAATATCGCACCCCAGGTCCTTACGTAGCTGTTCCCATAACATCTTCCTTTTCTATTGCTTCTCGAGGTATTGGTTATATGCCTTTGTTTTTACTCTTCCAGTTATTCCGTAGTTGACTATCTGCTCTATTTCGAGCTGTTCTGCTGGAGTGTTATTTTCTTTCTGATCTAAATGTTGCTCAGTTGTACCATCGTAGATTGATTCGGGCCTGTACTCATGGTGCATATAGTTACGATTCAACCCTTTCCTTTCGATTGATATTTCCTTAAAATAACGTATCGTTCATTTCACTTCACCTCCCTATCCTTAATCAAAATCCCGTAATGCATAGACGTCTCCCATCGGTTTATTATACTCTACTATTCCCGGAGTACTGCAGTCTTCTAGTAGGCTGTAGACCTTTCACAGGTTCTACGAGTAGAATGAAACTTCTCAGAGAGAAACATTTTGTGCTCCAGTACCCTTTCTTTATTCTGTTTTTATAGTCCGTACTCTGAAATTTTCAATATCATGTGTCACCTTTTGACTTCTCATTAATTTCCTCGCACCATCACTTGCCTTTACCTCTTGATCTCAATCTTTAGGGTTGGCTATCATATAACGCTAGGGTCTCCTTATACCATAATCTTATGTCACCTCAATAACCTGCTTGTTCCGATCGTTTCGGTTGAACCATTTCATAATTTCCTTTACTCTAGCTGGTTACACCTTAGACACATCCTTCGTGTCGTTTCTCTATTTTTTTTTGACTCAGACTCTTCCATTGCCCCCCTTACTCAAATTTGCTCATAGCCCTTCTATTACATATTTTATTGTAACTTTACGCAAGTATGAGTGGATGCCTAATCCCAGAAAATACTTTAGCGTTGCCGCGCTAGTCTTGATGCAGACCCTACATGCTTCTCTTATCCTTTGCAGTTGATGTCAAGGCTTAACTATGGCTTTCATTCTCAGTACTAGTTTCACCTCTGTAGTTTTTCTTCAAACCTTATTACACCTTTCCTTGATGTACTCAACTGTTGCGATCGCATTGTTGTTACCGAGTTCTTACCCTTCTTGTCAAGTTATTACTTGGTTGCATCTGTAGTATACCAATAGTCGTAGATTGCATAAGTATTCTCGCACAATCTGTACAAAATACAATTCAATCTCAATCACACCCTTTTAAATTACTTACTACCCTTTTCTGGTCATATTCTTCTCCTTTTTATAAGTACCCATCTTCTGATGTCATATCATACCAGGTCCTTACCAATAATTCTCGGCATTACCTCAAAGACTATCTTGACTACTGTCCGTCTATTGCTGGCTCTTGGATTTTTTTTTCCAACTCATTTCAGCATGAGATTTCATTTGAGGTTTGAGTATCCATATGGGGTACATTATAACGTCAATTGTTTCCATCGGTACTTGCTTTATTTTCTCCCGCTTCCCCCCTTTAGGGTCGTAATTATATCATTATTTACTTATGTTCCGCTCTATTCTTCCATTTCCAATTGAAATTCCTCTGATTCTTTGCCCAATACATTTGGTATACTGCACCATAGCCACTTCTTTCTTTTTATCAGTTATCCTAACACAATCACGGGGCGATGAGAACACTCGATATATAGTACAAAATCTCACTTGATAGCTGATACTCGAGTAATGTAATTAAGATAGTAATTTGCCCGAAGCCACATTCCCTTCATTCCGATCAATACTTGGGTAGTGCTTATCGTCGTTGCAAATTCTCCATTCAGTAGCACTTATATTCTAATGATAAGTATCTCAAGCTTTCTCATAATACTACCTTTACCCAGACGGATATCGTTTATTTCTTCTAATAAATTTACGATACATCCGTTATTTTGCGAATCCACAGTCCTTGTCCTTTTAAGGATTTCAGTGTCTCCAAGGTGAGGTCACCTACACGTAGTACTTCTTTATGCCTCATGCTCTTTCATCCTTGTCGTATACTCAGCGCTAACCTCTAACTTGCTAAAAAAATCATATTAAATTCGCCTTAGTGACGGCCTTGTCTTGTCACCTTCTTGTCGTACTGCTTCTTAAGTTCACAGTTATATATTTCCCTCTTGCCCCATACTCATACTCAATTGGTTGCGTCTGTCTTGAATGCTTCCTTTAGTATCCTTTTCATTTCTCCAATCTGTGCCCATCTTGTATTCTGTGCTTGAAAAATTTCATGCTATCTTCGTATCGTTCCGCAAAACACTACTTCTACATAATCCCTTTTTCGTTTTGAAGCATATCTTGTTTGTTTCTATTTGTCGTTATCCTACCAATCATTTACGGCATTCATCCTTGTCTCGTCGCTCATCTTCCTTCCGATTAGTCTTTCACGATCTCGTCACTTATATCACTCATTTTCCAAGCTATACATATCATAACGTATCGATATAGTGAAATGCTACTTGATTTCTTCTTACCTCTCTCTTTCTTTTAAGTCCTCTTCTTCCTGTACTCGGTTCCGCTTCCGTTACCATTTAACTTTGACTCTGAACTTTTCCCTACAGAACTTGATAAGTATTTCTTTATTGATTCTACATTTGCTTTTCTGTTTCACAATAATCATATCGTATCCTTTCCCCTTGCTAGGCTTTACTCGTTTTATAGCAATCCCCATGATATTCACATTACATCCTATTCATAATCCATCTTATAACATAACTCCTTGTAATCTTATTCGCGACTCTTACCACGTTTTTAATTACATTCTGCGGACTAGGCGTATTTGACCTTTCACCCTTTCTGATAGATTTTACCTTTAATATCTCACGAGCTGGCTTACCACTATCTTCATAACTTGTCATAATTCTTCTTTTTTTGTACTTCTATCTCAATCATACATTGCTTCCTTTCACAGTAACCTCGTAGTAAAATATCCCTTAGGGTCGCAAGCTTCTCCGAGTCGTCCTACCACACCACGTAGAACGCAGGATTCGTAGCAGTTCATAAATTGAGTTTTCCTTCCACGAGTTTCATCTCCAGTTAATTAACTGCTAATAAGATGTCACCAGGAAGCATTTTCCAACCATCACTAGAAGAACACTAGAATCCGACAAGCACCACAGAACTTCTCAGTGCTTGATTCATATAGTTTTAATTCCAAGTCGACTCTTGAGCCGTGAACGAATCGTCTAATTCACAAACTGTTTGTTGCAGGCGTTATACTCCTCCAATAGCAGATCTTAATACTAGAAGGTGTTGCTCTTCATCCTAAGCTCTTTTGTTTAAGGCAAAAATGTGGCTGGAAGGTATTTTGGTCCTTTCAAATGAATTTCAAACTTTGCGGTTCATATATGCTTTTTCGAAATCAAATTTCCCCAGTAGGAATGATGCCTCTTACGAACGACATGGAGGGTATCTCTTAAAAATTTAATCCAACAAAATAAATTTACCCTATCTGTATCGACCTTCAATACATATCATGATTTCCTCTGTAATTCTTACTATCCCGGAACCTGCACGCAGGAAATACCGACAATGCCTCACAGGCCAACATATATACGCATATATCATATCTTATCATAGCCTCACAGGGGCCCCCCAATTCCAAATAAAGTTACAAAGGTGTCGGGACTTACATGTCATATCACACCTCAGGACATACCTGATCCTTCAACGACTTGTCTTGTTATATCCTCGTATCTACCTTCTTCGCACTATTTCTTACCTGCGTGATGCGTAGCTTTCAAGGTCCTCGGTCACTTTTGCTGATGTCGTTCTTCAGCTGAAATCAAATGTTAGTATAAGGAATTTCATTTCCTATGTCTGGGCTCTATCGCACGATCTTAGATATGAAAGAAAGGTAACATCCTAAATGCCCTGTAGCTTCCTGTTTATAGATGTGGTGCACAACACATCGATAAACAAGACTCTACCAGACACGGTCTGTGGACACTCCGAGGACGAACTGCTCTGATACCACTTTTGTCACGACCCAACGCCATAGGCCGTGACTAATGCCCAAGCCGGGCATCCGTATACACATGTTACCTATAATCCTACATCGCTAGCATGAACGAACTGATATAAGTATAAAGGAAGACATAGGCAAGTCAAGCTACCTGTCTCCTGAAGAGTTATAACCTTTAACAGTTAATATTGCACAAAAGCCGGCAAGGCTGTCATATATATATATATAGGGAACGTCCCAACAAAACATAAGCCGAGAAGGCTACTTTCATATACAGCTGCCATGATAAACATATATATCTACGCAAGCCGACAAGGCTGCCACTACAGTTGGGTACGCCCCAAACACAAGTCATAACCATCAACAAAACAACAACTACACACGGACCCACATTTGTGACCACAGACCTCTAAGAGTGACAACGACGTCATATGACGGGACAGGGCCCCGTCGTACCCTGAACGACAACATATGTACATATCAAAAGGTTATACCACGAAACTATGCTCCGGAACAAAGGAGCACTCGAAATAGCCGGTGGATATCCTAGGTGGCGGATCTCCGCAACGAGTGTCCGTACTGCGGGCATGAAACGCAGCCCCCCGAAGAAAGGGGGTCGGTACGAATATGTACCGAGTATGTAAAGCATGAAACATAGTAAATGGAATCATATCTATAACAAGGTGAATAGGATCCAATGCAACAACGAGAATTTCATAAAACTTGCCTTTGAACATATCTTCATTTGTATCGTTCTCATATCAATGTCAATATAATGTTTTGTAATCAAAACTCGCATAATCATTCGTATATAACATATATAACGTGTCCCGGCCCTTTAGTAAGGGACTCGGTAAGAAAAATCATATCATAGTCATATATATATATATATATATAACGTGTCCCGGCCCTTTAGAAAGGGACTCGGTAGTTAAAATCATATTCTCATGAACATAAACATATACGTGTCCCGGCCCTTTAATAAGGGACTCCAAATAAGGAATCATATGCCATCCTGGCCGCATCATCATCATATCATCATATATATACATATGTATATATATAACGTGTCCCGGCCCTCTAGTGAGGGACTCGGTGAATAATATAATAGATCTGCGCACGAGAACGTACCCTGGCCCGGGACTCAGTGAAGGATATTGCGGTAGCACGAGCAGAGTAATAAGCAACCACATAAAAGTAAAACATCTTTAAGACTCAATGAATAGTAAACTAAATCAGCTCTCGGACATCGGGACAATAATCATGTCCAATTCTTTTAAATCTCATAACCATCTACAACCGAAACGTTTCGATTTCATGTACCGTATCCATTTAACATAGTGTAGCTTTTGAAAGTCAAGTATGCCTCTAGTCGTGCAATTCTTTAAGAGTAGGAACTTCTATACATCATTCATTAGTCAATCATGTAGTAGGCTCGTGACAATAACATTACGAGAATAAAAGAATCACAAATTATGCTTGGAACTAGAGAGTAGAGTTTACCCCAAGGTTCATATCATTTCATACCTACGTCTAGGACATGCCAAAAGAAAGAAGGAGTAGGCTTTACGTACCTTTAGCGTTTAGTCGTATAATAACTTGTACTTGCTGCCCAACAACACTTATCCTATATCAAGATATCAAAAGCTACGGTTAGTCTACAAAGGATTTTAATACGCACTCTAACGCTCACAATCCCTTTCAAACATTTAGACGATGTTTCGTTCGCATTCAACCCAACTAGTGCTACAAGCTCACATTGCTAGTCATTCTTTTCTTATATCATTCCAAACTTGTTTAACATGACTTAGGGAACTTGGACAGTCCACACACCCTTCAAAACAGTTCCATACACACGGCTAAACAACACACATAACGTTTTCATTCTCGCTAAGCAATTTTCCAGTTTCGACTTACAATAACAACAATACGTTTGATGACAATGCTTTCATGGTTCTTGGGACTGTTTCAACATCATCTTCATTTTACAACAGCCCACAATTCATTTCAGTTTTAGCTTGAATCATTGCACTTTACTTTCACTAAACGTTTGCAACAAGAATCAACATTCAACACACACAATTTACATTCTAGTACCAAAACAGTCCACGGTTTTGGACTGCCTACACCCTTCAACATAATTCATTTCTTCAACACCTCAATTCACATTTTCAACATGCATACAATATAACACAATGTCCATAACAACAACAATCACAACTTAGCACAAAACAGCCCATAACTTCTCCTAAAACAGTCCCCTACACGGTTTCAACACAACCACATACAAAACTCTAAAATTCTCATTCATATACATGTATTATCGCAAGTCCAATCCACCCACAATACATGCAAAATAAGACCAAACATGGCTTCACCTAAGCTCATGGATCACCTCAACTTCGACCACAACAACAATCCAATAACAATCCAACAACAACATCCACAAATTATACATTCAAATCATCATACAACACAAGAATAATGATCATTCTTACCTTCAATCTTGTTCTTCAATCTTGGCCGAACCTCAATGTTTTTGACATGCTACACCTCCTTGCTTCTTTCTAACAACTACCACACGTTCATATGCACTTGATGAGGAGTAAATTTGCTTGGAAAACTGATTTTTTTGGATCAAAATGGAGCACCTCACTCTCGGCCAGCTTGTAGCCGAGAGCTTCCTCTCTATCTCTTAATTTCTCTAACTTGTAATGTTGAAATGAGCTTCTAATTGAATTATGAATCAGCAACCCTCTTTATATATGCAGTCCACAAGGTGGACATGTGTCCCACCCAAGTTTTTAGCCAATAATAGTTGGCCATTTCAAAGGTGGGGCCCACACGGCCTCTTAAGCTCCCTAATGATGCAATTTAGTCCTTAATCTCACTTAGTCATCCAATCTTGGCCAATTAATCCTTATTTTCCAATAATGTTCTTATACCAAACGAAATCCATAAGCAACTTGTGCATAGAAACGAAATCGGGAGGCGAAAACCCTTACGGAACCTTAAAACAGCTTTGTCTTTAACTTGCCGCACTTAGCTTTATAATGTCCCAATTGAAATTTCCTTGATTCATTGAAATCTTGTTATTGATCCTTGATCCCCTTTGTTTTCTTGTGGATGAAATATTTGGAAGGTTCTAGAGATGTGGAGAGGTTGAAGACGTTGATGGAAATGAATAAAATGAAGTGGGATTACATTTAAAGACTTGGAATGAATTCAGTCGGCGGGACTTCCACGGACAGCTTCACGGTCCGTGGGCCGTGGAACTGGTCGTGGTTCATGACCAGCCAGCCATCTTCTCTGCTGGCTGTTCCACGGACACATCCACGGTCCGTGGAATGTTATATGGTCCATGGAACCTTGGCCGTGGAACTCACAGTTCCTTCGGAATGGTTCCCGTCGTTTCGTTTGATCTTCCATCCTTATGGAACCTTCTTAGCACTTGTTTATCGCTTCATTATCGATCTAGGGAATGTTATAAATCTCCTTGAAAACATCCATAAGGCATCATTAACCCAATACTCATGGTTTTGCTCGACACACTCAACTTATAACTCGTTTTCCTTAACAACTTTCTTTCTTCAACTCGAATGTCTTTGGAAATCTCAATTGGAATCATAAAATACTATTTCTTACTTGTCTAGACCTCATATACATCATGCCCTCCGTGAGTCCATTCAATGTACACTAAGGGAAAAATTTTCGAGGTGTAACAGTTCTCCGATACCGAGGCAGGTTATGTGTTGCTTATGTTACAGGACTACGCTACCAAATATTGAGAGAAGCCCATTGTTCTCGTTATTCTGTTCACCCTGGAGCAACGAAGAAATATCATGATCTTAAATCTATTTATTGGTGGAATGTGTTACACCTCGGAAAATTTCCCGTTGATGCACAGTGAATAGACTAATGAAGGTCACAAAGTATACGATGTTTCAATAAGTAAGAAATAGCATTTGATGATCCTAATTGAGATTTCAAAGACATTCGAGGTAAGAGAAGAAAGTCTGCCAAGAAAGGCAAGGTATACGTTATGTATCGGAAATGATTTACGAGTAA
>NW_026719229.1:0-11367 GCF_029784015.1 Lycium ferocissimum | reverse complement strand
AGGAGATGTCCCAAATTTTTAAAACGATTGGTTAAGATTGAAATTCTAAGCTTCATGAATAGTAAACATAAATGCGACCAATTGTAGGTTTTCGACGAAACAGGATTGGAGTTCGACGAGCTTAAAAAGCGAGAAAGGTATGTAAAGCTCTCCCATTCCTTCTCTTGGCATGTCTTAGATGTACTAGGGTTGAATTTGGACCTTGGGGACAACTCTACTCCTCGGAATCCACGTCCAAAATGCCCCTTTTTCTTTCGAAGATTGAATTAATTATGTTGCGATTGTATCAACAAGTCATTCAAGTATCTAGGAACATGCATATGAAATCCGAATATCTTATGCCTATAAATGACTTCATAAGGTTTAATATGCGTCGTTTGGGTACGCCACCTTACATGACCCGAGACGGACCCGTTATTTCCGAACTTTGTGTTGATATTTCGTTTGATCTTCTTTAAAATGTAAACTAAGGAAAATTTTTAACTACTTTTCTAAGTTCTTCAGAATAAATGTTATAGTTATTTTATTGAGTCTTATAACCCACCTTGAGATTTGAAAGCGCAGACTCCGTTTTGACACGAGCCACTACGATGTCAGAAAAGACTTATGTTTCGACTATTGACAAACGCTCTCTATAAGGTCTGCCGCCCTTTGAGTTACGCTATCGAGTCTATATATGTGTTTTACATTTTGATACACACAAATGATCCACTAAAAAGTTCTATTTCGAGAAAGAATCCTCCGCGGTCATTAAAAGGTATGTGCTATGCCTCGTCCGGACCTTTTTCTTGATATGTCGTTTGATTATTCCGTCGGTTCTCGTACATGTTTGTACATTTATATTTGCATTTAGTTTCTCACTACTCCACTCGTGGATGCCTCAATGCTTCCTTCGATCGAGCTCGGAGCGGGGATATGTTATCACGCGTATTCCTTTGCATTGTTCGCCGTGCCTCGGTGTGAGGGGGCAGGTATATATGTACATGGGTTGTGGTGTATGATGTGCCATGTACACACTCTGATATGATATGATATGATATGGCCATCTGATATGCTATGATATGTGCACATTCTGATACGATCTGATATGTTGTGGCGCCGACGCGGGGCGACCACTTTCTGTTGCCGAGTCCCATGATAAGGGCCGGCTATGGCATGTTTTTACGCTATGCATCTGTTTATATTTTATGAGTAAGCATTTCTAATACTCCGGTTATTGCCTTTATGTTCTGTATATCCTGTTTAGTTATAATTTTGTTTGTTGGTCTCTATGCTTTACATACTCAGTACATATTCCGTACTGACCCCTCGTTCTTTCTGGGGCTGCGTTTCATGCCGCCTTGTGTACACCGGATGACTAGAAGACATTATAGAAGATGCTTAGTGGAGTTGGCAAGCTCAATTGTCCACCGGAGTGCTTGCCAAGTCCGAGCCTACGCGATATGTTTTCTGTTTTATCATTCAGACTTTGCGAGACGAGTTGTGGGTTACGGATGTCGTTACTGTGGCGGCTCCACCAGCCGTCATGTCATTCTGTGTTATGCCATAATTTTCATATGTTTACATATGCTGTCGATTTGTACATTACAAAGGTTATTTCCAGAACATTTGTTGTATTTTTCATTTTTGTTTGATTAATAGTCCGGAAGTTTATGTATGTAAGTAATAAGAGTCAGTGGGTTCGCTCGGCTCCGAACGTGGGGGTCGGGTGCCCATCACACCCTAGTAAAATCAGGGTGTGACACAAACAGCCCATACAACAATACCATTTCACCTTTACTACATGTTCATAATAACATTCAATCATTCAACAACATTACTTCACTTCTCATCTTAAAACAGTCCACGGTTTGGACTGCTTATACATCTCAACATGATTTGCTTCACTAACCCCTTAATTCACATATTCAACATACATACAATATATCACATTGCATAACAATAACAATCAAAATTTGGCACCAAAACAGTCCATAATCTTCCTAAAGCAGTCCCTTACACGGCTTCAATGTCATCCCTTACAACCCCATGATTTTCACTCATTTATCCACATTACAACACCTCCAATCCACATCTAATATGTGCACAAGAAAACCAAACATAATCCCGTTCAAGTCTACAACACATGGTTCATTTAAACTTTAAGAAAACAGCCCGAATTCTAACATGCACATCATAAACCAATTCTACAATCTTAGTTCAATTACATATGGTGGCATATATTTATTTACCAACAATACATGCAAAAATGGAATCGACCATTGCTTCACCAAGCTCACGGCTCACCCTCAAATTCAACCACAACAACAATCCAACAATAACATGCATGAATTATACATTCAAATCTTCATACAACACAAGAACAATGATCATTCTTACCTTGCAACTTGTCCTCCAACCTTGGCCGAATCTTCAACTCTATGGAACTCTACACCTCCTTGTCTCTTCCCAACAACTACTACACGTCCTTATACACTTGATGAGGAGTTAATTTGCTTGGAAAATGGATTTTTTTTGGATCAAAATGGAGGAGGGTGTTCTCGGCCAGCTTGTAGCCGAGAGCCTCTCTCTCTATCACTATGCTTCTCCAACTTTGTAATGTTGAAATGAAATTCTATTTGGATTATGAATCAGCAATTCTCTTTATATATACGCAGTCCACAAAGTGGACATGTGTCTCACCCAAGTTCTTAGCCAATAAGAGTTGGCCAAATCACAAGTGGGACCCACCTTGCCACTTAGGCTCACTAATGATGCAATTAAGTTCTTAATCTCACTTAGTCATCCAATCTTGGTCAATTAATCCTTATTCTCCAATATTGTTCTTATATCAAACGAAATTCATAGGCTATTTGATGCATCGAAACGAAATCGGGAGATGAAAACCCTTACCGGGAACCCTAAAACCGCTTTGTCTTTAACTTGTCGCACTTAGCTTTATAATGTCCCTATGTAAAGATACGGGACATAACAACTTTTGTAGTAATATTTGCTGTATCAACTAATCTTCTAGCACTAGCATACACCAGATTCCTAACTTCATCTCTGATGTAGAAAGTAGCTGAACTTAGTCCTGGATTTCCGCTTGAGTCACCATCAATATTGCATTTGAACCATTTTGTATTAGGACACTTCCATTGCACCATCGTATATCCCACTCTTGGCTTGTAATCCTCCAAATATTTCACCATCTGAGGCCAGTTATATGGGATGTTTCTTAGCCAAGGGAATAGTGTTTGAACCAAGTGATGTAAATTATAGTTAATCCCATATATCACCTTTGTTTTATTCATATTGCCCCTGTGCATGATTGTGTTTCTTCTCTTCCATAACTGCCAACATATGAAAGTTGGTGCAGCCTGCAGAATTGGCTTAAATTTTGTAGAACTTTGTATATCCCACCATTTCACTATTGTCTGATGAATCTGTGCTCTTGGATCTATCATCCCCACTGCAGCATTATAGTATTGCCAAATCTCTGCTGTAAATTCACCTGTTAAAAATAAATGCTGAACTGTTTCCTCTTGATGTGGAATACTGTAACACCTGCACCTTGATACTATACTTATGTTCATTCTCTTTAAAACATCATCAAATTGCAATTTAAATTCTACAATCTCCACAAGAAAAAGGATATTTTGAATGGAACACCCTTCAACCACAATTTTGAAAAGTGCACTGATGTTTGATCCTTTTGTCTGAGCAGATTCCAAGAACTTCCAACTGTGAATTTACCGATAGAACTAGCCATCCACCAAGATATATCCATCTCCTCTGAATGTTTCGCTATGCTCAACTCTGATAACACATGATTGCAGATATTTATGGGGAGTTTGTCATGCAATCTTTGTGAATCCTAACCATCTCCATGCATGAAATATGACAACTCTTCAATGCTGGTGTATGAAAATCTGTAGTCAGTACTTGTTTAAGTGAACCAAGTTTAGCCCAATTATCTTCCCAGACATCACAAGATCCATTTCTTGGTTCCCACCATATCTGTTGATCCACCTGATCTCTTGCTTGTATCATTCTTTTTCAAATCTGTGAACCACCTTTCCACTGCACTTTTGTTGGTTCAACCTCTTGCAATATTTATTCCACATGAAATTTGACCATAACGTATTTGATGTTCTAAGGCTCCACCATAACTTGGCATAGAGAGCTTTAGAAAAATCATCTAGATATCTGAAGTCTAGCCCACCTTCTTCTTTTGTTAGACAAATCTTATCCTATGCAGTCTAATGCCTGCTTCTACCCTCTTCTTTAGTACTCCAATAAAACATTGCAAATGTTTTATGAAGTTCTTTAATAGTGTACTTTGTAGGAGCAATAGCTGAGAGAATGTATATAGGAATACTCTGAAGCACACTATTGATGAGAACTGCTTTGCCATCAAATGAGAGCAACCTCCCTTTCCAATTCTGTAGCTTGTTTTTCACCTTCTTAATAAGATCCTTATAGTACACCGTTTTCTTTATTGCATGAAAGATAGGACATCCCAAATATACTTCAATGAAAACTGGTCCCTTTTAACGCTTGTATTTCCTCCACTTGTTGAACCAGCACACCAGCAATCTTCTAATGTATATAAAAGGCAGTTTTATCTTTATTGATTAATTGACCTGAAACTGCCTCATAATCCTGCAGAATCTTCATAATTCTCTTCAACAACTCTTCTTCTGCAGATGCAAATATGATAGTATCATCTGCATAAGCCAGATGGTTTATATTTTGACTCTATTTAGGCATACCATACCCCACATAATCACGACTATCAAATACAGCATTAATGCTCTTGATAGCACTTTTGCTGATAAGATAAATAATGTTGGTGGGAGTGGATCACCTTGTATGACACCCCTGGTTGAATGAAAGAATCCTTTAGCTTGACCATTAAAGAGGATAGAGTACCAGTTATTTGCAATAATCCTCCATACCATGTCAATGAATTGATTAGCAAAATCCCATTCTGCTGAATACCTTTATCAAGTATGACCAAGATACTGTGTTATAGGCTCTTGCCATATCTAGTTTGATCACTGCATTTGCTGGTTTACCCCTCATTCTGATGTTTGTCACAATTTCTTATGCCAAAAGGACATTCTCAATAATACGCCTCCCTTTTACAAAACCTATTTGATTTACTAAGATCAAATCTGGTAAAATAGCTTCCAGTCTATCATGCACCACTCTTGACATCACCTTGTTGATAAAATTACTTAAATTTATAGGTCTTAAGTCTGAGTAATTTTGAGTTAACTCCTTCTTTGGCAGCAGCACAAGATTAGTATGTGTGATGGCCTTAGGAAGTGTATGACCTTGAAAGAAAGCCACCGCCATCTTGTACACATCCAGACCAACAATATCCCAACAGGTCTAAGAGAAAATTCTAGGAAAACCATCAGGACCACTAGCACTTGATCGACTAAGATTAAAAACAACATGTTTGACTTCAGCAACACTAGGCATTTGGCAATGTAAATCATTTCTATCTTGATTAATCAAAAGAGGAATATGTGACAACAAATTTTCTCCTCCAACTGAGTCTTTATGAGTGAACTGTTTTGAATAGGAATGCATAGCCTCAGTCGCTATTTGATCCTTATCTTCAATCCATGAACCATCTGCACTCTGAATTCTTTTGATCTACAGCTTCTTTCTTCTTTCTTTTACTAGATTGTGAAAAAATCTAGTATTCTTGTCACGATCTACAAACCAGCCAAGTCCAGACTTTTGTCTCCAATATCCTTCTTCATAATGCAAGTATCTTCTAGTCTCAGCTTTAGCTTTCTGCAACACCAATCTATTCAATTGAGTTGGATTCTCTTCAAATAATTCTTCCTTTAATCTGACTATTTCCTCCCTTATCATCAACTGCTTCAAGATGTCACCAAAAATTTCTCTGCTCCATTTTGATAACACACCTTTCAACGTTTTCAATTTGCATTTGAAGTTTATAAAATGATCATCATGTTCCCAAATGGACCAATTCTGTCTAACTATTCCATAAATGAATCATGCTCTATCCAAAATAGTAGAAACTTGAAAGGTTTGATGTGATTCTAAACATTATCACCATAAGTGCACAAAAGAGGAGCATGGTCAGAACCAGTCCTGGCAAAATGTTCCAGTTCAATATTTCCAAACCAGTTAAGAAGAGAAGAATTCACCAACATTCTATCCAGTCTTTCAAAAATGCAATCTTTATCTGCTCGTCCATTCCATCAAGTAAAGGGGCTTCCATTAAATTTTACTTCTTCAAGTTCACAGTAGTTTACACAAAATGCAAAATCTTCCACATCCTGAGGTTCAATCTGACTGCCACCTATCTTTTCTTCTTCATTAATAACTACATTGAAATCTCCACCAATCATCCAAGGACAAATCATAGAATTAGCAAGATGATAAATATCTTCCCACAGTTCCCGTCTCTCTAATGAATCACATTTAGCATACACTAGAGTTGTAACAATATGTTGATTCAACTCTTGTATAAATAGTTTCAAAGTAACTTTGAGAAGAGTCCATCAATACTTCCACTTCTATGTTATCAGCAACAAAGTACCAGATTTTACCATTACAGTTAGCATTTACCTTATTCATTCCCAATCTTCTCCCGTAATGGTGTATTGTCCTGACATGCTGAAAAGGCTCTATGAGAGCAATTAAAAAGAATTTGTGATGTCTATTTAACATTTGTAACCTATGAAAGGCCTTTGTGTCTTCACTGATTTGATGTTCCAAATTAATGACTTTAACATTATATTTAGTTGCAGTTCTCTTTGGTAACACCCTGGTGGGTAGTTGTTTGTCATTAGGGACATTCTTATTCCCCTTCTTCTGCCCCTTATTGTTGAATTTGTGCTTGGGAGATACATCTGCTTGCCTGAACACATTTTCCTTATTCTACTTAATGCTCTCCTCTTTGTCCTCTTTGTAAATATCTCTAACTCCATCATTCACTTCCATTGCAACCATATTATAAGAAATCAAATCATGTAACACTTTGTTAGGAGAAGGCTTCTTAATCACTGATACATGCTGACTTCCACAGTTAATATTAGTAAAAACAAGATCCCTCTCTGGATTTCTATGATCCATCTGAGTTAGAGGATCTGGTGGTATAGTTACCCTTGAACCAGCGTGAGAACGTTGCTCCACTTCAATGATGTTGGACATGTTATATCCCGTATTTTGTATGTTGGAATATTTTAAGTTAGTTGCGATAAGTTAAGGACAAGGCTATTTTTCGATTTGGTGTAATATATAAGTTGTTTATGAACTTTATTGGTATGGAATATTAAGAGAAATTAGGGGCCAGAAGTTGAAATAAAAATTTCATGAAAAGGCCAAAGTGGCCGTGTGTTAAGGTGGGACCCACATGTTGGGATTTTATAAAGGACATATGAAGAGATATATGAGTAGTACATGTGAAGTTGAGCAAGTCCTAAGAAGGACCCATAAGCTAAAATGAGTGTAAGCCCTCCAAAGGGACGATTTAAGAAAACGTCTTCGGGTGATCTGACTTCGAGGGGCCAAAGCGGTATTATGAGTTTGGAATTTGGGAAAACTCCCAGAATGAAAGTTGTAGATAATTGAAATAGCTTTCAAACCATAGGTCGTGGGTTCACAGATGACATCGGGATAAGGAGATATGGATGTTTTAAGGCAGAAAGGTCGAGCTAAACAGTGGATTCGGCCCAACCCGATTCCAAGTCGGGTCAGGCCCAATACCCATGCCATTTAAGTGAAATTTTCAGCTTTCTCCTTCATTTTTCAGACCAAAACATCCAGATTTTCAGAGATGGAGAGAGAGAGAGAGAGAGGAGAGGTAGAGAGAGAAACCAAATTTTGACCACAATCTAAGCCCCGAATCGCGAAGCTCATGAAGAGAAAAGTGTTGTACGTTACGTTGCCTTCAATTTGGGCTAAAAATCAGCCAAGAAGAAGAGGGTGACGTGCTGGCTGCATACTTAAGGTAAGACTAAGGTCCCTTTTTCATTGTTAACAAGTTTAATTAGAGTTTTAACGGATTAGAACGGAGAAAATAGCGTTATAAACTAGTTTGTTATTTTGTTGAGATTTATGGATTAAGGGGCTATTTTATGTGGGTTAAATGGTTGGAATTAGCTGTGTTATGGATGTTTTGAATGTGTTGTAATGTGTAAAAATGGATGGAAATCATGATATGTTGCGTGTTGAAGTTGAGCCGTGTAGTGTGGATTGTTTGAAATGTTCTTGAATTTTGTTTGAATGGTTTCGGATTGGTATTTGAATGTATGAGCATTGGAGTTGGCTTAATTGTAGGTGGTGATTTGAATGTAAATGAAATGCCGTCGAAGTATATAGAAAAAAGTTACTAATGTTAGAATGAGTTTTGAATCACTTGTTGATGTTGCTAGTTTGGTTGTTGGCATTGTTGTTGATGAATTTGGCCGAGTTGAATTCTCGGGGTTGTTGAATTTACAGGGGAGATGCTGCCCAAATTTCTGTAAATGGAGTGCTAGTTTAGAATTGGATTTCTAAGAGCTTACGACTAATGTTTGGTGTCTAATGATGTTATTGTAGATTTTGGAGAAGCCAAGACGTAAGTTTGGATTAATTTAGGAAGCGGACGAGGTATGTAAAGCCTAACTTTTCTTTCTTTTGGCATGTCCTAGTGTAAGTACGAGTCTCGGGGAACTTCATTCTTAAGATCCGAGCACGTATACGATTCTTATTTACTTCTTAATGTTAACGTCCTTAATATGGTCAACTTATGGTTCTTAAGTCTTTGGTACAATTGGATTTCAAATTTTGCATAAAGAATGTGGTTTTTAAAGGATTCTACAACTACGAACAACCGTAACTTTCATAGACGAGCTCGGATCGCCTCGAAACGTTCGTAGGAGATTCTATAATGAATAAGGTCTCCAACTTTCATAGATGGACCCGGATCGGTTTGATACTCGTCCGTGGGCCCCGAGACTTTCCTTTGTGTAATACCAACGACCTTTGCAAGGATTTGGTGTGAGTATCGTCCTAACCCTCGAACGTCGATTACCTACTTCTTTCTCGAGCTTGTAATGATAAATATGCCCCTCATTTCTGTAAGCTATTTCATATGGTTTGATACGTATCCACGAGTCCTAAAGTTCCATTTGATATGTTCTGGAACGACATTCGGAAGAAACTTAGTTTGGCTATTGCTTTGGTTTTTAAATGATGGTTCATTTTGATTATTTTATCGAGTTTTTGAAAATGTTTTAAACTGCATATAGTTGCTCACGACTCTGCTCGTGCATATGGTTGTTACCTCTTTCATCGAGTCCCGGGCCGGTTATGTTATCGTGCGCACTATGTGATATTCCGGAGTATGATGTGTCCGGTTCGCCGAGCCCCTCTAGAGGTCGGGTACCGTGTATATTTGGTGTTATCTTGTGTTATTATGATGTGTTGTGATGTATGACGGGGATACGGAGATATGAAACCTTCGGTGTGATGTTGTGTTATGGCGCCAACGACGGCGGCGACCATAGTTCTAAGAGCCCTATGCATGATTTGTATTTTTATGAGTAAGCGTTTTGATATTTTGAATATTGCATTTACTTTCTGTACTTCTGGTTTGACTATGATCCTGTTTACTATATTTCATGCTTTGCGTACTCAGTACATATTCCGTACTGACCCCCTTTCTTCGGGGGCTGCGTTTCATGCCGCGCAGGTACAGATACTTATTTGGATGATCCACCAGCTTAGGATTCCTGTTCAGCTGACTTAGAGCGCTCCCTTGTTCTGGAGCCTATACTCTGATCCAGATTCTGTTATTGTGCATATGTATATGTTTATTCACGGGTACGGCGAGGCCCCGTCCCATCATATGATTACGTTATGACTCTTAGAGGTCCGTAGACATATATGTGTGGGTTATGGGTATTCACCTGTTCGGTCGTATCCGTGTGATTTGTGATTTGGACGTCCCCCTATATTATGATAGCCTTATCGGCTTATATGTGATATTATCTGTTTGGATTGCGATAGCGATATGTATATTTGTACATTTGTGACTTCTTCGGGGTGACGTTCCACTTTTACTCGTATATATATATGTTATTTGTATCTTTAAGCGTAAGCTATTCGTATGCTACTTCGATTAACGGGTGTGTACGGGTGCCCAACCCGGCACTAGTCGCGGCCTACGGGGTTGGGTCGTGACGTATGGTATCGAGCGGTTCGTCCTCGGATTGTCTACGACCGTGTCCCGGGCGAGTCTTGTTTATAGTGTGAAGCCGGCCACACTTATAAACAAGAGGCTGCGGGGCATTTAGGAATCAGTGACCCTTTTTTTTCTGTCTTAGATCGTGCGATAGAGCCAAGTCATAGGAAATGAGATTCTCCATACCAACCTTTGATTTCGGCGGTTATAGGACGACATCGACGGAAGGAAGCGATTGACGATCCGGAAGTTACAAAAAGCAGGTAAGTAAAGGTACGAAAGGCATATGTTGACTAAGGCATTAAAGTACGATTGAGATGTAAAGTCCAAAAATTTTCGGAAAGAAAAAGTAAACGGGGTAGTGTAACAAAGCGGTTCGAATTGGACATATGAGGTAAGTCCCTCGTTTTCATCTTGTTGTTAATGGGGAGCCCGTGTGGCCGTGATATGATATGATATGATATGTATATATACGTGATGGCCCCGTGAGGCATTGTTGGTATTTCACATTGTACGAGGTTTTGAGATAGTAAGAAATATGGGAAACTCGCCGAAATTTTTCCGGGAAATAAAACAAGAATGAGGTATGGGTTAAAATATGCCTTGAAAGGTCGTATTATTAGTAAAGATAGAATTTGATTAAGTTGCAAGTATGGCTAACCTTGAAAAATAAGTTAAGCTAGCTGAATTGACGGTAACGGTAATTAGGAGGTCGATACCGACATAGTAAAAAAGAATTTGGAAGGGCTTGTGATCTTAAAGGATGAATTAGAAGAGGTTGGCAAACCTTGGTAGAATGTTATATTAAGGTACCAACTGAATTGATAAGCATGGACAAATTATGACGAGTTAATAGTTAGAAGAAATAATAGTACGATTGAGACAAGAGTACAGAAAAAAAGGGGGAAGAAGAAGAAGAATTGTGATGGATATGAATGCACTGACAAGACAGACTGTAAGATATTAAAGATAAGATTGACTAGAAGGGGCAAAAAGTTAAGAAGTGTGACTCTATAAGGTTGGTTACGAACAGAATATTATGTGAATATAATAAGGAATGTTATGAAAATGAGCAAAGCCCAGCGAGGAAGCAACCAAAGAATATGACGTGATCCGTGCAACTAGTATGAGGGTGAACTAGTGATAAAAAAAAGGGGGATTTATGAAGT
>NW_026719228.1:0-17235 GCF_029784015.1 Lycium ferocissimum | reverse complement strand
GGTCGCTAATCATCTGGGAGTACCGCGCGGCATGAAACGCACCCCGAAGAAGGGGTCGATGGAATACGTACTGAGTATGCAAAGCAGAAGAATACAGAAACGAAGTAAAGTGTACCGAACGCGAGCATAATAGTCCGAATACCAACGTACTTACATCTGGCATCCAAATCATACATAAGGGGTTCAGAAGGCCACTAGGATAATCAAACATATCATATAAACTGACATTGACCGACTGATCATAATCCGGACTGTCAAAATCACATATACACGAATCATACACACATACCGCGGCCAAATACCCAGCGGTCAATAACACACACACACATACCGCGGCCAAGAATCCAGCGGTCATGTCGCGGCCCGCGGTCAAGTATCCGGCGACAATATCACACATACACGTACCGCGGCCAAGAATCCAGCGGTCGTGTCACACTGTACCACACAAGTATCCAGCGGACGATAGCACACACATAAACATGCCGCGGCCAAGAATCCGGGTCATGTCGTGTATCCACATATTACACATGCACATACACATATACACATACACGCATACCGAAATCTGAAACCATAGGCACACATATCCGACGAGCACACACACACTTACCAACATCCGAAGACTCAATAGAACAATCATACTCCCCGTCGTTTGACAACCCAAACATCGAGTTACGAGGTTATTCCGACCGAATGTTCGCAGTGCGCATTATTCATAACAGATTACTCACATCAGGATCCTTATATTAGGTTACATATCCAAATCAAAATACTTTTACCAGAATACTTATATCGGAATATTCATGTCAGAATGCTAACGTCAGAATACTTATATCAAAATACTTTCGTCAGAATGCTTATATCAAAATACTTATATCGGAGTGCTTATTTCAGAATGTTTATAACGGAATACTCCTATCAGATACTTATATCAAATTACTCATAACAGATTTCTTAGATCAAATTACATACCCAAACCATATATTCACATCAGCGCACTTATCGGAATACTTATATCAAAATATTCATATCAAAATATTTATATTAGAATGATCAAGGCAGAATACTTGTACCAGAATTTCCAGATACTATATCAGAGAACACCTACGAGTCATATCAAACTCGAAACGATAGCCAAAGGTTTCCCTTAATTATCGTATGGAAATGAGACAAATAGAACGATACAAATGGGTCTCGGGGGTTGCGGGCCCACCTCGGGCCAAGTCGAGGTGACGTACACAATTTTACGAACTTTAGATTCTATGAAAGCATATATGAAAGTTTCAGAGCAATCCGAGTTCGTTTGGGAAAATTATGGAAGTTTGAACATTTTTCCAACAAAAAGGAGAAAGGTAGTTCGGTTATCTTGAATGAATAGTAACCAAAATTAAACTCGGATTTCCGAGAAAGAATGATCCCGAGACCGAGATCCAAACCTAGCACATCTAGGACATGCCAAAGGAAGGAAAGGATGAGCCTTACATAACTTTCTTGCCTTTTTACGATCGCCCCATCTCGAATCCCGTTTCGTCCAAAAGCCGCAAATAGTCACATTTACCAATTACTATTTATGAGACTTACAATTTTCAACCTTAACCAACACCGTTCTACAAAAATTTGGGCAGCATCTCCCTTATACATATAGCATCCCCGAGATTCAACTCGGCTCAAAACAATCAACAACAACCCAACAACGACATCAACAACATCAAACATCACAATAGAACACACAACTAGTCTTCTTCTTAACATAATGCAATAGCTTCCATTCCGACTTCAAATTTTCAAACCAACACTATCATACTCACATTCATTACTAATCAAAATCACTACGATGCCATTCGGAAGCATTTCATATCATTTCTACAATATATACACAAGATATACAAAATATACAAACTTTCCACCAAAGCCATAATTCATCCAAAACTTCCAACCTCCAACATAAACGTCCACAACACATTTTCACCTTCCATTATCATTAACAACAATCATAGTTTGCACCTTACAACTTCATTCTCATAATTACATAAACTATAATAAAGTCACATATTTTCCAACAACAACAATAATTTTTTTCATGCTAACTAGAATCATTAATCTTTCATTTACATCACAAAGGCCACAACAACATAAATAACATGCTAAACAAAATTTAGTTCATCTTCCTCCACCAACACAACATCACACGGCCACACACACTCACACACCCCACTCGGCCTCACCCACAACATATCATTTTCATGCTTTTTATTCATTTCTACATGCCAAACATATACAACCATCCATCACAACATCAACCAAACACTAAATGAATTTAGTTCTACACTTTTATATCACACTACATATATTCGGTTACAACATAATACCAAAATCTCATGAATTCTATTCATCTCCACTCTACAACACACAAACCATGCATAGTATATGAAAGAGGAGATGGAATCCTTACCTTTTTCCTTCAACTTCCTTCTTGGCTAGAGTTATGATTTTGTAAGAAAGGGTGATTCTCTTGCTTCAACAACCGTACCATGTCGAAGAGGACGTTCAAATTAGCGGAAATACGGCGAAGAGCCAAATTTTTTGGAACAAGATTTTTAGTCTTCTCTTTCTCTCTTCTTTGGCCGAATTAGCCTCCTTATTTTTGCTCTTCTTTCTCTTGTTTTTCTTGCTCTCTTATTTCTTGAATAATGAATGATATGTCTTACCATGTAAGCTCATATATATATATATATATATATATAATATATTACAAACATGTAGAGGCACATGCCCTCTCCTAGAATTTTCTTGAATTTTTTTGGCAAAGATGACTTAATTGTCATCATTTTCATCCTTTTTCTTTCCTTTTTTTTTTGTCACATGGCCAATATGGTCTCTTGGGAATTTTCATGAACCTTGTGTAAAATTACCGTTTTGCCCTTCGACTTTTCTCAATATTACCACTTTGCCCCTAGCCTTCCACATTATTTCCATTGGCCATTTTGCAGATTTCTCTTTTTACCCTTGGCCTTTCTCAGTATTTCCATACCACCAATGTTCATAAATAATATTCCTAGCAACTCGTACATTAAAATAATTCTTGAAAATGATCTTGTCCTTAACTTGCCACGACTTTCTCGAATTATCCGAATGTATGAAATACGGGATATAACACTATATCACGTATATCAATGACAACTTGATTCTAGAGTAAAATGGGCAGCATTTCCCCTTACTCTCCAATTGGTTCAACATATATAACAACCCACAATAACAACAACAAACTTACAAAGTTCCTTAAATACTCCTTTCACTGCCCTTACAAAAAGTATACATCAAACAACCCAAAGTACATCAATATACAATACCAATATACACTTCATTTCTTCCCAATCAAGGAGCATAGTCTCTTCAACACACCAAAAACATTAGATACCATCCATATACATGGAAATTAGCTCAACAACACAGCCACAACATCACAAAAATGGTCCATGAACTCACAACTACTACAACACAACACTTTATGACTTGTCCTCCACAACTATTTTCACTTTTAAGACTTGCTAAACCTTCAAATCAACTCAACATAAGAGATAGGATGAAGAATATACCTTATACTTGAAGAACTTTAGCCACACCAACTTTCTTCAATACCAAACTCACCACAACATCAAGTAGAAATAAGAACAACCACTTTTCAGGAACTAGTTTGGTGTAATCTTGTTGAATTCTTGATCTAAAGGTCTATAAGTGTTTAAGAGAAGTGTATGGATGTGTCTAGAACTTAAAAGAAGAGTAAATGATGAAAAAGGGGAATAATAGGGTATTTATACCCTATGAAAATTTGTTCCACCGACCTTCCAAGTGGGGCCTGTGGAGAAGCCATTTGGCAGCTTATCTTGAAATGCCCATAACTTCCTACTTCGATGTCGTATTGACGAACGGTTTGTTGCATTGGAAACTGGACTCGATGATCTTCATTTTAGGATTTTGAAACACCTCAAAACTCCTGATATACTAGGAGATATAATTCTTTAAAATTGACCCAAAATTTCTATCCAAAATTCTGCCAAATTTTTAAAATTTTCGACAAACTTATTTTCTTCGATTTGCTTGGTCTCGGAATCTTTTCGAAACTTTTCATACATGATATTTATCATTAATTATACTTGATAAGGGTCATGTCCTTTGGTTCTAAGGTTGTCCTTCCCGGTTACGACTTATGAGATCGTAATTCATCATTTACTTCATTGCTACCTACTTCCCATGACTTGTACCTTTCAAAACTTCACGGGACATCTCCGATACTCCATTAATACGGTGAAATACGTGGCATGCTCATGCTCTGAAAGTGAGAGGTGTAACATCCTTCCCCCCTTAGAAACATTTATCCTCGAATGTTGTAGCTTGCGAGCTTATGATGCTATCATTAATTTCTTGATATGGTTGTCCTCCTTTAGTTACTGATCTCCATGCCCTTACTATGGGCTCATTAGTCTTCTCTCATATCCTCCCAATTCTTTGTCAAACTCATTCAGTAGTTCATTATCCTCATGTTCTTACGTATGTACCCAGTGGTCAACTGATATCTTGCTACCGTCCTGGGACCTGTCACCATTAAAATGGTCTTAACTCATGATTGCTACGGCTCCCTGCTGATATGTGAGCACTTTTAATTGTTGTACTCTTTTGCCTTGCTCCTTATTTCTCTACTAGTAAATAAATTCTCTTTTTTAGATATGGCACCTTTCATTGCTTACTTCTTTGGTGCTATTTTAGATTATCCCTTTTTGTACCAGCTGACCTTATATACATACCATATCGTCTCCTTTTAATTCCTTGGTCGGACCCCCCTTAATTCCTTACAATATCATTATATTCGTATTTGAACTTTTCCTTCAATTTCCTCTCGTTAGTTTTAGCATAATTACAAAATAAACTTATGAACATGGAACTAAGATAAAATCCTTCTTAATCATAATTTCCTTCCAATACGAGTATGCTTCCCTCCTTAAGTCCTTGGCTCTCTTATACCGGTGACTAATTGAGACTTAAACTAACCTCAACTCTTCTTCGGCTCCTTATCGTCATCCTTGCACCATTCTGTTAGCCATTTCATCATGGCGATTGTTTATATGATTACTGTGTCTTACACTTTCATAATTGATATAGCCGGTGATTTGAAATTTCACGACTTTCGAGCTATAGAAAGGATAGGACATGGCCCCGTCATACCCATATATACATGTCAAAATAGCATACCATAAAGGGACTGCAGCTCCGAACCAAGTGGAGCGCACTGACTGCGGCTGAGTGGAAGTCCTACTCAGCTGGAGCGTCTGTCCGTCTCCCTAAACCTGCGGGCATGAGCGCAGCGTCCACAAGAAAGGACGTCAGTACGGGCAATGTACTGCGTATGTAAGGCATGAATAGTAACATAACAAGAGATAGGAAACATAACATGAAATAAAGAGATAACATGTACATCTGAATGCCTCTTAGGCGGATACCATGCATGCTTAGCCTTTTCACAAAACATTTCTCATACATATATAACATAATAGTGCCGCAGAACGTGCAGCCCGATCCATAAATACATTATATCATCATTATATACCCATATATCCCGCGTCCGGGCATCCCGCGTTCGGGACGATATCATAGTATACCAACTGATCAGGTGGTTATGCGTATATAACGCCGTCACCCTTTTCCCATACCCCATATACATATAATATATGCGTATATAACGCCATCATCTTTTCTCATATCATATATACATATATAATATAAGTAGCATGCATGAGAGCCCAAATAAAAGCTACTACTTTATCGGAGTGATGTAAGGTCGGTAACCTCCGATTTATATTATGGAATAATCATCATCGTTATATCCCACCTTGAAGGAACAATTATCTTAAGGTGAGATCAACAACAATGAATAAAATAAAAAAAAATAATGAAATAAGCTCAATAATCTTATAATAGCATCAAATCCATAAGCTTTGGAATCTCTAGAATGGGATCATCATCATCATCATTATCATCATAGAACGTACTTCTCTTTAGCGTCATAAGAAACTCTAAGAATCATGAACTTCTAACTTTTGGGAATAAGAATGTTATGGAAAACATGTATGAGTTCATAAGAAAAGAATCATGCCTTTAGAAAGAAAGGGACTAGCCTTAACATACCTTAAGTCGCCCAAGCAATCCAACAATTGGGCTAATTACAACTAGCACGCCATTCCTATAACAAGGAATACACATATAAACTTAAATGGTGCTACCATATCCCGTATATCAACGACAACTTGATTCTAGAGTAAAATGGGCAGCATTTACCCTTACTCTCCAATCGCCTCAACATATATAACAACCCACAATAACAACAACAAACTTACAAAAGTCCTTAAATACTCCTTTCACTGCCTTTACAAAAAGTATACATCAAACAACCCAAAGTACATCAATATACAATAACAATATACATTTCCTTTCTTCCCAATCAAGGAGCATAGTCTCATCAACACACCAACAACATTAGATACCATCCATATACATGGAAATCAGCTCAACAACATGGCCACAACATGCTCAAAACAGTCCATAAACTCAACAACTACAACACAACAATTTATGACCTTTCCTCCATAACTATTTTCACTTTTAAGACTTGCTAAACCTTCAAATCAACTCAACATAAGTGTTATATCCCGTATTTTTGTACATTGGGATATTTCAAGCTAATCGCGACAAGTTAAGGACAAGACTATTTTGGGATACGAGGTGGAGACTTTTAACCTCCGATTTTGTTTCAATGCACAAATTACTTATAAATATTAATTGGTATGGAAAATATTAATGGAGATTAGGTATTAATTAACCAATATTAGATTATTAAGTGGTATTAAAGTTTAATTATTCATTTAATTAAGCCATAGTGGCCGTGTGGGCCCCACTCGTGACATGGTCAAGTGTGATTGGCTCACACTTTGGGTGGGACACATGTCCAGCCCATGGCCTTCCTATATATAGTAAATTGATGATTCATTAATCAACTATCCAAGTCATTTTCATCTTCACAAAACAAGAAAACTAAGAGATAGAGAGAAACTCTCGGCCATGGCTGGCCGAGATTGAGGTCTTTGTGTTGATAAAAAAAAAAAGTTTTCTTCAAGTATTTCAACTCCTTAGAAGGTGTATAACAACATATAGTAGTCATTGGAGCAACAAGAACAAGTGTAAATTCAAGGCACAAATTCTAGCCAAGTTGAGAAGTCAAGTGATTAAGGTAAGGTTTAATCTCCTTTTTCATGTATGGAGGATGGTTTGAGCGTGTTGTAATGTGTAGTTATTGATGAAATTTGTGAAAATATGTATGTTGGTATTAAGGCCGTGTAGGGGCTATTTTGTGTAGAGAGAATGAATTGATTTTACTCGGTATTTTGGTTGTTGTTGTTATGGATTGTATGGTAAGAATGAAGGTTTAATGATTCAAGTTGGAGTTGCAATTATTTGTGGGCTGTTGTAGAAGCTAATACGATGTTAATATAGTTCCTTGCATTTATATAAATGATGTTGCTAAACGTGTGGTTGTTGGTATGATTTGTGAAATTGGAAGAAAAGAATGTATTGTTGTCATTCTTGTTGAACTTGGAAGATTATATGTCGTATGGTGTGTTGGTTGGGCTGTTTGGAATGTTGTATGGGCTGTCCGGAATGTCCTTGAGTCATGTTTGAATATTCTCGGGTTGACACTTGAAGGCATGATTAGTGATGTTGGCTTGGTTGTATGTAGTTGGTTTGAATGTAAACGAAACGTCGTCTAATTGTCTAGAAAGGAGTTACTAATATTAGAATGCGTTACGAATCTTTTCGTAGCTTAATCGTAGTTCTTGACATCTTAATATAGGTTGAGATACTATTGGGCAGCGTATACGTGTTGTGTTGCGAGTAAACGCAAAAAGGTATGTAAAGCTTACCCTTTCTTTCTTTTGGCATGTCCTAGATGTAAGTATGATATGATATGATTTGAGCTTGGGAAATTCTATTCGCAAGTTCCGAGCATGATTTATGATTCTTATTCACTTCGACGTTAGAACCCTCGGGCATGATCGAGCTATTACCCTCGAGTCTTTTATATGATTGAATGGTAAATGATGCATAAAGGTTCCTATTCTTAAAGGATTCTATAATGAATAATGTTCATAACTTTTGTAAACTGACTCGGATTAAGTTAATACATGTCTATGATCTTTGAGGCCTTATTTTGATATAGTTCATAATGATATTCAAAGAATACTGAACACGACTATCGTCCTGATACTCGAGCGTTGATTAGTCTACTTATCTATTGAGTCTCAAAAGATGATTTATATGTATATGGTTACTCACTACTCGCTCGTGCATACTTTGTTGCATCTTTTCATTGAGTCCCGGGCCGGGACATGTTCTCGTGCATGCTCCCACCGCATTATTCACCGAGTCTCTCACTAGAGGGCCGGGACACGTTATATGTATATGATATGACGATATGATGACATGATGATATGATGATACGGGGATGGCGGCGAGGATGGCATATGATGATGTTATTCACCGAGTCCCTCACTGTGAGGGCGGGACACGTTATATGTACACGTATATGATGATTTTATTTACCGAGTCCTCACTAGAGGGCCGGGACACGTTATACATATGCATATGTACGGATGATTATCTAATTATGTCACCGAGTCCCATGATGGGCCGGCATGGTATATAATGATATGTGATGACTTGCTTTACAAGGCACGTGCAAGCGTTGATTTCTTAATTACCATATTTGTCTCTTGAAATCTCTACTTCGGTTATGATGTTTCTTAATGTATTTCTATATGCTTCATATACTCGACATATTTAAATGTGACCTCCTCTCTTGGGGCTTCGCGTTTTATGCCAAAGCAGTACGGATGCTTGATTTGATGATCCTTCCGCTTAAGATTTCTACTCGGTTGTCTTGGAGAGCTCCGTTGTTCGAGCTTCAGACTTTTGCACGATCGCTATATATATGTATATGTTTACTCAGGGGTATGACGGGGCCCTGTCCCGTCATATGTTACTGTTGATACTCTTAGAGGTCTGTAGACATATGTGTGGGTTGTATATGGTTGTTGTTCAGTTGTGTCTGTATGACTTATGTTTTGGGACGTTCCCATTTGTAGTGGCAGCCTTGTCGGCTCGCGTATACATATATTTTTTTTTTTGGATGTCGTATGTAGTGGCAGCCTTGTCGGCTTGCGTATATGTTTAGTTGGGGGCATACCCACATGTTGTGATAGCCTTGCCGTACTTATGTACGATGTTATCTGTTGGTAGTTGTGACTCCATAGGAGACGGGTTGTCTTGATATATATACATATGGGACAATTTTGAGACGACGTCTTGCCTTTTTATGTAAGTTCTTATTTATGCTAGTTGTGGACTGATTATAGCTAACAGATTTGTATATGAGTGTCCATCTCGGGCACTAGTCACGTTCTACGGGGTTGGGTCGTGACAATAAGAGACAGGATGAAGAACATACCTTTGAAGAACTTTAGCCACACCAACTTTCTTCAAGACCAAACTCACCACAATATCAAGTAGAAACAAGAACAACCACATTTCAGGAACTAGTTTGGTGTAATCTTGTTGAATTCTTGATATAAAGGGCTATAAGTGTTTAAAGAAGTGTATGGATGTGTCTAGAACTTAAAAGAAGTGTAAATGATGAAAAATGGGAATAATGGGGTATAAATACCCTATGAAAGTCGGTTCCACCGACCTTCTAAGTGGGGCCTGCGGAGAAGCCATTTGGCAGCTTATCTTGAAATGCCTATAACTTCCTACTCCGATGTCGTATTGACAAACTGTTTGTTGCGTTGGAAACTACATTCGATGAACTTCATTTTAGGCCTTTGAAACACCTCAAAACTCCTGATGTACTAACATATATACTTCTGTAAAGTTGACCCAAAATTTCTGTCCAAAATTCTGCAAAATTTTTTAAATTTTTGACAAACTTATTTTCTTCGATTTGCTTGGTCCCGAAATCTTCCAAAACATTCCATACATGATATTTATCATTAATTATACTTGATAAGGGTCATGTCCTTTGGTTCTAAGGTTGTCCTTCCTGGTTACGACTTACGAGATCGTAATTCATCCTTTACTTCATTGCTACATACTTCCCATGGCTTGTACCTTTCAAAACTTCACGGGATGTCTCCGATACTCCATTAATACGATGAAATACGTGGTGTGCTCAGGATCTAAAAGTGCGAGGTGTAACACATATCAACTTGCAAAGGTTTTCCAACTGCGAAAGCAAGTGAAAACACAGCCTCTTTCACAAAATAATTAGGGGGTAAATATGGAAATGAAATCCAAGCAATTACAATTGAAGTCTCTTCATCCGGGTCAAACCATGGATCCCATTTCAATGTTCATATTAGGTATGACCAGTTCATATATGTGATATAGAAAGCTGGCTTTGACAACTGAGTCACATAATCTTCCAAAAGTGATGGACGCAGAAGAACATACCTATTTTGTAAAGTCCATTCAGGGTATTCTCCCTTCAATTCGCCGTCAGGTATGAGAGTCCAATTCTTTGATGTACGCCAACCATACAAAAATTTACCAACAATTGCATACTGTAGATTCTCTTTGATGATCATCTGCTCTATTTCTTCCTCATCCCAGATGACTCATGGTTCACCATGAAGATAAGTGACTAATTTGACTGGTAATGGTTCAGCGGTGGGTTTTGTAGAGGGGATAAGAGAGTTAATATAAGATTGTGTGGGTGATGAAAGGTATGATTGAGAAGGTAATTGTAGAATTGGTCGACACCCATGAGGGTCGTCCGATGGTCGGCCATGCTATCTTTGATCGTTGAATTTGGATGTTGGGATTGTGGTATCCGCTATTTTTCATTAGGTTTAAACCTTGGAATGTTTCATGCATACAATGTTTATGTTATTATTGGTTTCCACTTCCTTAACACTTGTTTTAATCCATCATTATCTTTATAAAGGTCCTTGACCTCTCCATCTCATATTGATTCACTTACGAGGCATTCTAATATGAAAGTACGGGGCGTGACATTCTTCTGCCCTTAGAAACATTCATCCTCAAATGTAAAGGAGTCCTATAGGAGAAACTAGCTCTTACAGATTTTGCAAAAATTTTGACAACAGAAACAAAAGACTATCCCATATTTGTCGAATGACTTAAAACATGCCATATACACTGACCACGGAAATAAGTAATAGTATCTCATTGGGTGTCACATGGGCATCAACGTCAAATATTCATATCATAAACTGTAACTTACCTCATACACAAGTAACTCTGCTCTTGAAAATGATATAATGCCTCAACTTGGAGTATCACCTAATTATAGTGTCACGACCCCCGATAAAGCAATGTGACGAAAGGCCTAATCTCTAGCGACCAAACACCACCATACTCGTATCCGGATAATGCGAATAACAAGGCCCATAAGTAACTCAAGGCGAACTTATCACTACTTCAAAGGATGACATACGTGAACTCGTACAATCCGTATATATAAATATGACAAAAGAACAAAGGTGCAAGTTAACTAGGCCGCCCCACATACGCTATACCCAAAAAGAATGGCGACAAGAGCTACATCATTCGTCATATATACAATGGCCGTCTTCGTACCTCATCGGGAGTATAAAGCTATAGAGAGGGACGGGGACGGGGGCTCACCGTATACCCGTATATACAAGTCGAAATAGCATACCAAAATCAACGCACGACTCCGGATCAGGAAGTGGAGCGCATCGACCACCATTGGATAGAGGTCCTGCGACGAGGGTCCGCTGTCATGCTACTCGATTGCGGAGCACGAACTCGACCCACGAGCAATAGGGGTCATTACGGGGGATAATTTGCGAGTATGTAAGGCATAGAAGTAACATAAACATAAGAATCATGGTCAATTCGAACCGAAAAAACCAGCCGACTCTCACGTACGACCAGTATCTCAAGTATTTGCGTACAAATTTGTATACTGACAATGCCTCTGTGGGCGCATAACATCCATTCGCTCAATGATAATCATGTTCATGTATATGTATAGGTCATAGTCTTGAGAAAGTTGACCTATCTATATATCATATAATAGTCGAGAAACGTACGACCCGATTCATATATCATATAATAGTGCGATAATGTGCGGACCGATACGTATATCATCGTAAGGTGCACCAGAAACGATCGGAGTGGTAGTGTGTATATAACGCCTATCCCTTTCCCCATACCCCATATACATATAATATACGCGTATATAACGCCGAGTTACGAGTCAATATGCGTATAGAATATGAATGCAATGCATAAATGAAGTGAATACTAACTGCCGAGTGACATAAAGAGTCATCTTATCTGCATGAACATCTTTTGAGTAACATCATCAATATGGAAATCTTAAGACCCATGAATGTATGGGAACAATCATAAAACGGATATGTGAACATCAAAGACTGAAGTACTCCTAGTGCTTCTAAGAGTACAGTAATGTGGAAGCTCGTTTGTTCGCTCACATCATGGGATCATGCCAAAATGAAAGAAAGGATGGCCTTAACGTACCTTTTTGGCCGCCTTAACTTTAACTACTTAACGCTTGCCCTCCCAAGTTCGTAAATCTATATTCAAGAAAATTTATACTATTGTTAGGTTTATCATCATATGCTTATCTTAAGCCTTTTAGAATCTACCGAAATTTGGATAGCATCTCCCCTATTTATATCCCTAGCCCGAAATCACAATACCAACAATCAACGACAACAATACTAACATCAACAACGTCATCATCAGTACCAAAATATTCTATAAAACATCTTGTTACACCCCGTACTTTCGGAAAAACACTTGTTAAATTTGAATGTAAGTATGTCGTGCTATGGCTAGGTAAAACAACTTTAGATTGTGAGGAATGACGCATTATTAAGTATATTGTTTAGGTAAAGGAGGAATTATGATCTTGCACGTCGTAACCGGGAAGGAAAACCTTGGAACCAAAAGACATGACCATTATCAAGTATGATTAATAATAAATATCACGTATGGAGAGTTTCGGAAGATTCCGGGATGAAAATGAAATCGAAGAAAATAAGTTTGATGAAAATTTGAAAAAAAGTTTTCAGAATTTTGGGCCAACTTTGGAGGGGTATAACTCCTAGTATATTAGGAGTTTTAAGGTGTTTCACAAGCCTAAAATGAAGTTCGTTGAGTCTAGTTTCCAATGCAACAAACCGCTCATCGATACGAAATCAGAGTAGAGAATTATGAACGTTACAAGTTAGGCTGACAGAACAGAAACGCATGCTACAGTACCTGCTACAGTGCCACCGACTTTTGAACCTTATAAAAGGGGTTTTGCCCCTCATTTTTCAACCCAAAAAATTACTCTAAATATTCCCAAATTTTCTAGAGAATTCTACCAACTTCCATCCACTAGATTTTAACGCAAATTAAGTATCATCTCCGAATTTAAGTTCGAGCGGACGATACGAGTCGGATTATAATATCGTTTACGATAATGCGGTTGGATTAAGGGTGATAATCGAGATATTTCGGCTCTCGGGGCTCTCCGCTTGGGCGACCCCCGCTGGAAAGGCTTTAAAAGGCGAACGCACCGGCTTTGAATAGGCCAGGACACTACGTGCCGACCGTGGGCGTCCTCGGGGGGTGCAGCCACCATAATCTCCCAAACTGGTCGCCTCTTCCTCGCCAACCCCTCTAAATGCTGGAGGCCTTGACTAAAGAAGATGCTCAACAATGGACGAAAGGCGGCCCCTATATTCGAGTTCGAAGGCAAGGAATGCAAGAGTAGAACCAACGAGCCCACTAACAACCGTCGAATCCTGTCAGGCTCAGTAGGGATCGAGGGAGGCAATAGCGGGCCAAATGTAAGTAGAAAGTAACATAGGCATCCTCGGCCCTGATCACTACCCACTACGGATGAGAAGCTTCCCCTACGTGCCTACTTCGAAGCTCGGGGCACATAATTCTCGAAGAGGCCCGATGAGCCGTGTCCAAGTCGAGGAGAACCTTCGGTGCGGCAAAGAATGAATACCACCACCAGGTCTTCTCATCCCCGTGAAACGAGTAGGACACATAATCAACTCGATGGGACTCAACGATCCCCATCATATGTAGCAACTCATGCATGTCTAAGATGAACTCATATATATCCTCTCCAAAAGTACCCGAGAATCTCGGCGGCTCCAACTTTCTAAACCTCCCAACTAGATCCTAATCAGTTAAGGTCATAACAGGGCCCGCCACGGTCTAAGATCATCTCCTGGGGCTGGCACTATATCCATCCTGGGAGCCGTAGTGTTAAACCTCGTAGTTGAACGTTGAGTTCTATAGGCGTCAACCGCTTAATTGTGAACACTAGAGTGATATGCGCCTATTTTATGGTTATAAGGGTGTACGATCATGTATGAGAAGTATTGGAAGGACATCTTTTGGAACATGATGAGTTTTGAGACAAAGCAAAAGCCTAGAGTGAAGTTCATGAAGTCAACTTTCCAACACAACAAACCGCTCCTCAATAGGACATTGGGGGTAAGGAGATATAGGCATTACAAGTTGGGATGGCAAGCCAAGAAAATAGCCTGGTGAACGCGCCAGGGAGTGGCGTGAACGCGCAGGAGGCCAAGGGCCAACTCAGCGCGAATGCACCACCACGGGGTGCAAACGCACTGAGCAAATTTTAGGCTCGGGGCAGGGATGAAGATTATATGATGCGAGTATATATATATATATATATATATATATATATATACACACATGACATTTGGAGACCGTATGGTGTAAATTAGTTCATACGTTACTTGATGAAAACCCCTTATAACCGTAAGCTAAGGTGGGGCCCACTTTAGAACCCGTATTTTTGTACATTGGAACAATCCCGGACTAATTATGATAAGTTAAGGACAAAACTATTCCGGGATACAAAGTCGGGATTTTTGACCTTCGATTTATTTTTAAGATATAAGTTGTGCATGAATTTGTTGGTATGGAACAATTAAGAGAATTTGGGACCAAAAGTGATAAAATTGAAAAGTTGAAAATCATCCACAATTTCCATGTTGGCCGTGTGAGTGGATTGAGGGCGCCCACACAATTTTGTGTCATCTTTTAATTGGGACAACACATTAGTGTGGGCCAAGGGGCAATTGTACAATTCATTTAAGTATTAAAAGATGACCACTAGTCATTCCATTCATTCTTGCACTTAGAAAAAAATTTGAAGAGTGAAGAACACACAAGAGAGTGTTTCTTAAGAAAAAAAAAAAAAAACCAACTTCCATTTCTTGTCCTTCTAAAATTATTCCATTGATGTAAACCCACTATATTGAGGTCCCTAAGTAGCGTGGAAGCGACGTTGGAGTGATCAACCCATTATTTTTTCATCTTTTGGAAACCCTAGGCTATTGGGAAATTAAAGAGAAAAGGTAAGATTTGATTATGCTTTGTATGTTATAAAGGTTGTATGCTTGTTATAGTATGTTATAATGGAGAAAATCATGAAATATGGAATGTTGGAAGTGAGTTGTGTGTGTGTGGTGTTAGCCGTGTAGAGTGGGTGTTTATTGTGTTGTGTTGGAACTATGAATTAATGCCTTGTTAGTTTATTATGATCATTGTAAGGTGAAGAACGATTGAGAATCATCCATATATGTATATGTGTAGTGTTGGTTGAAATGGGTCATATTATATGACAATGAACGAATGAATATCGCTTAATGTTTTGGTCGTCGTCGTTATGAATTCTATGTTGGAAATGAATGTTTAATGGCTCAAATTGATATTGTGATTGTTGCGGACTGATTTGGAGATTTTTGTATATTTAATGTAATTTGTATGTTGGTGAAAATAGCATTGTTAGAATACGGTGTGGATACAATCATGATTTGAAAATGAGGAATAAGTTGAAGTGGGTTCTCGGTTAGGGGGCTATTTAGCGAATTGGAGAAAAATGTGGGTTGTTGGAAATGTTGTATGAATTGCTTAGAATGTCTTTAAATATTGTTGGTATGGGTTCGGGTTAGTATGTGGATGTATAAGCGTCGACGTTGGCTTGAAAGCAAGTCGTCGAATTGAATTTATGTAAGTTGTTGAATAATGGAAAAGAAAGCTATGATTGTTGTATTGCTTCCGGTTGGTTGATGTTGCTAGGTTGGTTATTGTTGTTGTTGTTGATTGTTTTGGCCGAGTTAAATTCTCGGGGTGACTATTTACGGGGGAAATGCTTTAAATTGCATCATTAAGGCGATTTGGAATTTAAGGCCAAAAAGTCATTAGCTAATGTTTGGCATTTTATGGCTTGTTTGTAGACTTTGGGCAGCCCGAATCATAGGTGGGATTTAGCTTGAGTTCGGATTATATTGGAGAGCGTTTGAGGTATGTAAAGTGTTATACCCCGCACTTTGCATGCTCGAATATTTTGAGATGATTGCGATAAGCTAAGCACAAGTATTATAAATCGTATTTCGAATATTTGGACATTTTGAGATAATTGTAGTAAGTTGAGAATAATGCTATGTTTTAAGTCTTGCTTGATATAAGTTGGTTATGAAAAATTTAGATGTGGAAATATCGGAAAAGATTAAGGGCAAAATTGGAATGTGGAGAAAACGGTTTCATGAATTACCAAAATATGGGCTAAGTAATTGGGCTTGGAAAAAAAAAAAAAAAAAAGAGAAGTGAGGCCCAACCCACCAAAAGGTGCCGGCCATCCTATGAAAAAAAAAAAAAAAGAAGTTGGGCCAAGCCCGTAATTAATTTGGTAATAAAAAGAAGAAGGGGGCCTAATTGAACATTCAAGAAACTTCAAGAAATTGAGAGAGGAAGAAAGAAAGAAAGAAGGAGAATAATAACCATGGCCATTGTTCGGCCATGGTCCTTAAATTTTGTCCCCGCAAATCTTTTCCCAAAAAATTATTTTCTTGTTGTATTCCTACTAATTCAAGGGTCCTCTACAACGTGGTATAATTATTTCGGAAGATAAGTCGTTCGTTTCGTCGTTTGGACAACTTGGTGAAGTGAAGAGGTTAGAAGAAAAAGGTAAGAATCCCTCTCTTTTATTTATGTTATGAAGGTTTGTTAGTGTTGTAGTATATGGAAATGAATAGAATTCATAGAAATATGGACGTTTGCATGATAATTATATATGTA
>NW_026719227.1:0-12025 GCF_029784015.1 Lycium ferocissimum | reverse complement strand
ACGGTATGTATATATGATGGTATTATGACATAACATGGACATATATGACACACGATTTAAGGCAAGTCTTCGATTCTACTGTCTTACGGTTTGTGTTGATACTATATTTGTTACTGGCAGAACCCCCGCTTCGATTATGATCCTGTTTACTATATTCTATGCTTTACATACTCGGTACATTTCCGTGCCGACCCCCGCTTTCTTCGGGGGGCTGCGTTTCATCAGCGCGAGTGCTTGATATACGTTTGAGCGAGCCGCCGGCTTAGGTTCCCCCGTTCGGCTATCTTGAAGAGCTCCCTTGTCGGAGCCCGGATTTTGGTACGACCTCTTGTTACATTTGTGTATATTCGTTCGGGGGTAGGCGGGGCCACGTCCCGTCATATGACTTTGTTACTTCCTGCGTAAGAAGGTACGCATGCCAGACATGTACGTGGGTGTGGTTGTGTCTGTCTGTTGTATGCGCGCGTTGTATGTTTGGGCGGTTTATTCACCGCGGCGGCACTTGTTCGGCTCGCCTATATATATATATATGGCTATGTTGGCCGGTGTGGCCTTTGTTGGTATTTTAAATGCGTTGGAGTAAATTTTGGTTAGTAAGAAAAACGAGAAAACTGCGCCCAAATTTTTCTAAATATCGAGTTATTAATTGTGGCTTTTGAGTACGTACGGGTGCCCGGTTCGGGCGCTAGTCACGGCCACGGGGTTGGGTCGTGACATCCGGCTCCTCGGCCGGGGGCGGGGATAGGGCTATGAGGGACGCGGTTGTTGCTCACTAGATTGGAGCGGGCGGGTTCATAGACATGGATCGGGAGATGATTATGCGGACGACGTGAGCGATCCCGGAGGGCCGCTATTTCTTGACCGTAATCCGCCGAGAGTTTTTCGGGTCAAAGCTTGGGAGGACCCCCGGGAGTGCATCGGACGGATGCGGCGTACGTTGCGGTTGATTAAGGCTTCCGAGAGGCGAGGTACGTCGAGTTTGCGTCGTATCGGTTGTATGATGTAGGCGCTGGCGAGTACGAGTCTGGGAGTTGTCGAGGGGGAGGGTGCTCCTCCCGGCGGTGTGGCGCGAGTTTACGAGGCCTTTCTTGGCCATTTACCCCCGAGAGATGAGGGCGAGCCGGGGTTCACAAATTCTTACATTTGAGCGAGAGGGCGAGTGTCGGGAGTATAGCCTTGAGTTTGATTCCTTGGTGAGTACGCGCCTTTACTATTGTGGGCGACATGGGTGAAAGAGTGCACCAATATGTGATGGGGATGGATAGTTATTTGATCGATAGGCACGTGTGGCGATGGCCTCTCAGCCCGGTATAGATATTGCACGGGTTCAGGCGTATGCCCAGGGTATGGAGGAGAGACACAGAGGGCGCCAGCCCGGCAGGGGTTACGACAGGAGTCAGCCTAAGAGGGCTAGATCAGCCGGGTACTCTGGAGAGTCTCGAGCGGCGGCCTCGGCGGCGGCCTCGCAGATATCCTTCCCGGCCCGTCGGGAGTACACCCCCGGTTGCGGCGGGGAGACCCGACGGTCGGGGGTATTCGGGGAGCGGGCGAGGCTCTTGGGTTTCGGGCTCACGAGATGGACGGAAGGTTCGGTCAGTCGAGGCCACCCAGACCTCCGTGTTCCCACTGTGGGAGGCATCACCCGGGCGAGCGCTATCGGGCTACGGGCGCTTGTTTTATTTGTGGTCGTCAGGGCCATCTTATGAGAGATTGTCCACGTGGGGGTGGTGCAGGTGGTGCGGCTCGGCTACGGGGATCGAGTCTTCCGGTTCATCTTCGTCCTCGGTCCTATGCGCCCTGCGGGGCGAGTTACGCCGGCACCAGCAAGCCGCGGTAGAGGCCCGGGTGGAGCGTCCAGTTCTAGCGGTCCTTCGAACCGCATTTATGCCTTGGCCAGCCGACAGGATCAGGAGCCATCGCCTAATGTGGTTACAGGTATATTATTGGTTTTCTCTCGATCTGTATATGCATTGATAGATCTAGGCTACACTTTATCATATATTTCTCCCCTTGTTGCTAATAAAATTGGGATAAAAACTGAACCGATAGAATCATTTGAGGTAGCTACACCAGTAGGGGATTCTGTTATAGCCAGGCAGGTCTATAGAGATTGTTCGATAATTATCTTTGGCCGTTGCACTAAAGCAGATCTGATAGAGTTAGATATGACCGAATTCGATGTTATTATGGGTATGGACTGGCTAGCTTCTTGTTATGCTAATGTTGGTAATCGGAAGAAGGTAGTACGCTTCCAATTACCGGAGTGAACCGGTTATAGAGTGGAGAGGAAATACGGCATCGCCGAGGGGTAAGTTTATTTCATACCTCAAGGCGAAAAAATGATCGAAAAGGCTATATTTATCATTTGGTTCGTGTACATGATTTAAAAGGCAAGCACCAACTACTCAGTCAGTCCCAGTGGTTAGTGAATTCCCAGATGTATTCCCAGATGAGCTCCCAGGTCTTCCACCCGAGCGGGAGGTAGAGTTTACTATAGATGTCTTGCGGATACTCGGCTACCCTATATCTATTCCTCCGTACGAATGGCACACACGAGAATTGAAAGAGCGGTTTGAAGAATTTATTAGAGAAGGGCTTTATTAGGCCCGGTACATCACCTTAGGGAGCGCCGGTATTGTTCGTGAGAAAGAAAGATGGGTCGGCTATCGGATGTGTATTATTACCTTGCTGAATAAGGTAACCATAAAGAATAAATATCCCCTCCCCAGGATTGATGATTTGTTTGACCAGTTGCAGGGTGCTAGATGTTTTTCGAAGATAGACCTGCGGTCAGGCTACCACCAGGTGCGGGTACGAGAAGCAGATATTCCCAAGACAGCATTCAGGACCCGGTATGGGCATTATGAATTCAGAGTGATGTCTTTTGGGCTGACTAATGCTCCAGCGGTATTTATGGATCTAATGAATCGGGTATTCAAACCGTTCTTAGATATGTTCGTGATTGTATTTATTGATGATATTCTGGTCTATTCACGGTCAGAAGAGAGCACGCGGATCATCGAGGACGGTACTTGGGGTACTCCCAAGATCGAAATTGTATACCAAATTTTCTAAATGTGAATTCTGGCTGACTTTAGTGGCATTCCTGGGGCATATTATCGGGGCTGATGGCATCCCGGTGGATACCCAGAAGATTGAGGCCGTAAAGAATTGGCCTAGGCCTACGACACCTACTGAGGTACGTAATTTTCTGGGACTAGCTGGTTATTACAGGAGATTTGTGGAGAAGTTTGCTTCGATTTCAGCGCCTTTAACAAGGCTAACTCGGAAGGGAGCCAAGTTCCGGTGGACTGATGCTTGTGAACGAAGCTTCCGATTCTTTGAAAGAAGTTGATCACGGCTCCGATTCGACTCTTCTTTGAGGGACCGAACAGGTATGTTATTTATTGTGATGCTTCTGGCGTTGGATTGGGGTGTGTATTAATGCAGCATGGCAGAGTTATAGCCTATGCCTCCCGACAGCTCAGAAAGCACGAAAGAAATTATTCTACTCATGATCTGGAGCTTGCAGCGATAATTCACGCTCTGAAGATATGGAGACATTATTTATACGGCGTTCATGTTGATATATTTACAGATCACAAAAGCCTCCAATACATCTTTAAGCAGAAGGAACTGAATTTGCGGCAAAGGAGGTGGTTGGAGTTGCTGAAAGACTATGATGTCGATATTTTATATCATCCTGGGAAAGCTAATGTTGTAGCAGATGCACTCAGCCGTAAGTCTATGGGTAGTCTAGAGGACGTGCCATCAGAAAAGAAAGAAATGATTCGTGAAATTCATCAGCTAGCTAGTCTTGGAGTCCGCTTGGCGGTCTGGAGATCTTGCGGGGTTTACACATTCGAGAGTTGCTTTGAATCCTCTATTCTGGAAGAAATAAAGCAACACCAATATGAGGATCCTGTTCTGGTACAGTACAGAGACACAACCCGTGACAAAGAGAAGACCCCGTTCGAGATTACACCTGACGGAGTACTACTACACAGGGGCAGATTATGTGTACCTGATGTTGCAGGGCTGCGGCGACAGGTTATGGGCGAAGCACATTATGCCCGTTATTCTGTTCACCCAGGGTCGACGAAGATGTATCATGACCTCAGATGCTTATACTGGTGGGATGGTATGAAAAGGGACATAGCAGAGTTCGTCGCTCAGTGCCCAAATTGCCAGCAGGTTAAGATCGAGCATCAGAAGCCTGGTGGATTATTACAGGAGATGGAGATTCCGACGTGGAAGTGGGAAATAATTAATATGGACTTCATCACAGGCTTACCTCGTACTCCACGGAAGTATGATTCCATATGGGTTATTATTGATAGGCTGACAAAATCAGCCCATTTCCTTCCAGTCAGGACTACTTATTCGGCCTAGGATTATGCCAGATTATATATTAAGGAGATAGTAAGGCTTCACGGAGTTCCCACATCTATTATCTCCGACAGAGGTGCCCAGTTTATAGCAAATTTTTGGAGATCATTTCAGGAGGGATTGGGGGCCCAGGTGAGTCTTAGTACAGCATTCCATCCTCGGTCGACGGACGGGCGGCGTACTATTCGACGGGCTGGAAGATATGTTGCGGGCACGTGTTATCGACTTAAGAGGTAGGCGGGATGACCATCCGTACGCTTGTTGAATTTGCTTACAATAATAGCTACCACTCCGGTATCCGGATAACCTTATGAGGCCTGTATGGCGGGAAATGCGAGGTCGCGGTGAATTTGGTTTGATGTTGGGGAAACTAAATTAATCGGCCCAGATGTGATCCAGCAAGCGGTTGACAAGGCGAAACTTATTCGGGAAAGGTTATTATCGGCCAGAGTCGACAGAAATCGTATGCAAATATCGACGTCGGCATTTGGAATTTCAGGTTGGTGATTGGGTATTCCTGAAAGTGTCACCTATGAAAGGTGTTATGAGATTCGGCAGAAAGGGAAAGCTCAGTCCGAGATATATTGGGCCTTATCAGATTGTTCGTAGAATAGGCAAGGTTGCCTATGAATTAGATCTACCAGCTGATTTGGGAGCAGTGCATCCGGTATTTCATGTGTCTATGCTTCACAAATGCATTGGTGACCCTTCCTAGATATTTCCCATAGACGATATCCAGGTCACAGAGGAGCTATCCTACGAAGAGCAGCCTATAGCCATATTGGATCGTCAGGTAAGAAGGTTACAGAATAAAGATGTGGCTTCCGTTAAAGTGTTATGGCGAAACAATAACCGGGAGGAAATGACCTGGGAAGCTGAGGAGGAGATGAAGAAGAAGTATCCTCACTTATTTTCGGTGCCTACAGGTAATCCAAATTCCTTATTTGACTAAGTTGATTGATGATTGAATTGTATGCGATAGCTTTAAAAGAAACTCCCCCGAAAATGCTTTTAAGACCTTGTAGGACGAGTCTAACATTCGAGGACGAATGTTCTAAAGGGGGGGAGGATGTTATATCCCGTATTTTGTACATCAGGACAATCCGGGTTACCTACGATAAGTTAGGGACAAGACTATTCCGAGGTACAAAGTCGAGACTTTTAATCACGATTTTGTTCTAAGACATAAGCTGCTTGTGATTTGGTTGGCATGGAATATTAATAAAATTTGGGGGTCAAAAGTCATTTATGGAAAGTATTTAGTTCATGAAAAAGGAAATAAAAAAAAAAGAAAATAAGGGCCATGTGGCCGGCCACTTAGGGTGGGGGCCAAGGCCACATGGATGCTTATTATATGTAACAAAAGATGAATAATTAGTCATCTTTTCCACCTCCAACACTTAGAGAAAAATCAGGAACCTTGGAGAAGCCAAGTGAAGGCCTTCGACCATAGTTGCAAGAATTCAAGACCAAGAAGTAGCCATCAAAAAAATTGTTTCTTCTAGCAAATCAACTAATTGAGGGGTCCTTATTAACGTGGGAGTGTTGTTGGAATCAATAGACTACTCGTTTCCCTCATTCACCATCCTAGCTAAGTTGTGAAGTTGTGAAGAAAAGGTAAGGTTTAATCTTGTTTTTATATGTTATGGATGGTTTATGCATGTTGTAGTATGTAAAAATGGATGAAATTCATGAAATATTGCATGTTAGGGGTTGAGCCGTGTGCATGATGTGTGGCCGTGTGTGTGTGTTATGTTGTGTTGAAGTAATGAATTAAATTCTAGTTAGCATGTTTGATTGTTGTAGTATGAAGAAATGGATGAGAATCATCAATATGTATGTGTGTGGTGATGGTCGAATATAGGCCATGTTGTATGACAAAGAATGAATCAATTCTATTTAGTGTCTTGATTGTTGTCGTGGTGAATTCCATGCTTATAATGAGGATTTAATGACTCAAGTTGAAGTTGTAGTTGATGTGGGACGTTTGGCACCTTAATGTGATTCCTATGTAAATTTTACATTTGTGGAAATGACATTGTTAATGTGTGAAATGTTGGTGCAATTCATGAATTTGGGAGAAAGGAATGTAGTTGTGTTGTTCTCGGGTTGGAGGTGAATTCGGGTGAGTTGGTATATTGTTTGGGTTGTTTGAAATATTGTGCGAAGTGTTTAAAGTGTTCTTGAATATTGTATGAATGGTTTCGGATTAGTAATGGAACGTATGAGCGTTGATATTGGTTTGAATGTAAGTAGTTGAATTGAATATAATGAACATTGTTGAGTTATGTAAAAAAGGGCTATTAACGTTAGAATGCATTTTGAATTGACTATTGATGTTGTTAGTTTGGTTGTTGGTATTGTTGTTGACGAATTTGGCCGAGTTGAATTCTCGGGGTTGTTGTATTAATAGGGGAAATCTTTAAATTTGTAGAATTTGGTGTTCGTTTGGAATCGGGTTCCTAAATGCCTTTAGCTAATGTGTGATATTTGATGACGTATTGTAGATCTTGGGAAGTCCGCGACGTAAGTTGGGTGGTTGCGGTTGCGAGAGCGACGAGGTATGTAAAAGCCCAATCCTTCTTTCTTTTGGCATGTCCTAGTGTTAAGTAGGCTATGACACGAACCTCGGGGTAACTCCACTCTTAAGATCCGAGCTTGTATACGTTTCCTATTCGCTTTTAAAGATTTACTCTTTTATTGTAGCCAAACTAAGGCACTTATGTTTTCATTTGATTGGATTTCAAAAGTTATATAAAGAATTTTGTTCCTAAAAGACTCCGTAACTACGAACGACCGTAACTTTCGTAGACGTGCTCGGATCGCCCCAAAATGTTCATGGGAGGTTCCATAAGGCATAATATCCCCCAACTTTCATAGGCGGACTCGGATGGGGTTGGTACCCGTCTGTGGGCCCCGAGACTTCTCTATGTTGTTCCTAGCGACTTTCGGAAAGGACTTAGTATGACTATCGCCTTAAATCCCGAGTATGGATTACTTACCTATTGAGTTTATGATAATGATTTTTATGCATATGGTTACTCACGACTCGCTTCGTGCATATGGTTATCGCCTCTTTCGCCAAGTCCGGGCCGGTTATGTTTCGTGCGCACTATGTTATATTCCGATGTGATCTTTGTGTTACGGTTCACCGAGCTCCTCGCTAAGGGGCGGGTTCCATTTATATTTGGTGTTATGTTTGTGCTATGGCGTTATGATGTGTTATGGGATATGTCGGGTTACGGAGATATGAAACCTTCTGGTGTGATGCTGTGTTATGGCGCCAATGACGGGCGGGCGACCATAGTTCCTGAGCCCCATGCATGATTTGTATTTTCAAATTAAATATTTTGACATTTTGCATAATGTACTTATTTTTTGTATCTCTTGCTTCTATTATGGCTTTGTTACTGTATTTCTTGCTTTACATACTCAGTACTGACCCCCTTTCTTCGGGGGTTGCATTTCATGCCTGCAGGGACAGATGCCCAGTTTGGTGATCCGCCAGCCTAGGACACCTACTCTGCTATTTGGGAGTTCTCCTTCGTCCGGAGCCTACATTTTGGTATATATATTCTTCCGTTGCATATGTATATATTTATTGAAGTCACGACGGGGCCGTCCCGTCATGATTACTCGTTGTTACGGTTTAGAGGTCTGTAGACATGTATGTGGGTTATGGTTATTTACGTACAGATGTGTTCATATGTTTTATGTTTGGGCGGTCCCATTCGCCGTGGCGCCCCTTGCCTGCCGCATATACGTGTATTCGATATGTTATGTACATTATGACGACCTTGCCGCTTTGTGATATATGTTTGCTCTTATGCGATAATCTGAGGCTATGTGTGACCATTTGTAATTATGCAAGTTTAGTATGCTGGTTCTGAGTATCAGGTGCGTATGAGTGTCCAATTCGGACACTAGTCATGGCCTACGTGGTTGGGTCGTGACACTAAGGGACGTTATAACTCTTCCTTAGGGCATCATTCATACACCATTAGTTAAACACTCGAAATTCTTATTCGTTACTCGACATATGACTCGTTTCTCTTAACAACTTTCTTTCCTTAACTCAATGTCTTTGGAAATCTTAATTTAGGACCATCAATTACTATCTCTTACTTGTCCAAACCTCGTTTACGTCATGTCCCTCGTTAGTCTATTCGCTGCATGCTAAGGGAAAATTTCCGAGGTGTAACATGAGGATCTTCATATTGACGCTCTTTCACCTCCATATCTAAGGATGAAATAGGTGAATTATTAATACCAATTCCTGCACTGCCTGAGTCAATTGAGCCAACTCCAAGATTAGCTACTTGGTGGAGCTCATGGATTAGTTCTTTCTTCCCCAAAGGAACTTCACATAAACTACCCCATTGATTTGCAGCTAAGTGCATCGTACCACTACATTCGCTCTTTCGGGATGGTATAAAATACTCACATCATAATCTTTCAGTAGCTCTAACCACCGCCTATGTTGTAGATTTAACTACTTCTGCTTAAAAATATATTGGAGACTCTTGTGATCCGTGTAGATATCAACATGTACACCATATATGTAATTTCTCCACATCTTTAATGCATGAATAACCGCAGCCAATTCGAGATCATGAGTTGGGTAGTTCCTTTCATGTTTCTGCAACTGCCTTGAAGCATAGGCAATGACCTTACCGTGCTGCATTAACATGCAACCTAAACCGACACCACAGGCATCACAACATAGAACATAACTATCTGGCCCTTCTGGGAGGGTCAAGACTGGAGCTGAAGTTAGCCTATCTTTCAATTCCTGAAAACTGCGTTCACAAGCCTCATTCCACTGAAATTTAGGCGAGCTTAAGGGTTAGCTTCGTCAATGGGGCTGAAATGGATGAGAACCCTTCCACGAATCTTCTATAGTAACACCGAATCCCCGAAAAACTACCGACTTCGTAGGTGTCATGAGCCTTGGCCAAGTCTTACAGACCTCAATTTTCGAGTGTCAACCCGAATGCCATCAGCTGAAATAATATGGCCCAAAAATGTCATGGACTTCAACCAAAACTCGCACTTTGAAAATTTTGCATACAATTCTCGAGTTCGAATAATTCCAGGAATAATACGTAAATGGTCTGCATGTTCTGATTCTGTCCTAGAGTATACCAAAATATCATCAATGAACACTATTACAAATAGATCCAAGAGAGGCCTAAATACATTATTCATTAGATTCATGAGCACTGCCGGAGCAATAGTTAGCCCGAATGACATCACCCGAAACTCATAATGGCCATATCTCGTTCTGAAAGCTATTTTGGGAATATCTTCTTCTTTAACTCTCACTTGACGATAACCTAACCTTAGATCTATTTTGTAAAATCACTTGGCACCCTTTAATTGATCAAACAAATCATCAATCGTTGAAAGAGGATATTTATTCTTTATTGTCACCTTATTTAACTGCCTGTAATCAATGCACATTTGCAAAGAACCATCTTTCTTTCGTACAAATAGGACTGGTGCTCGCCACGGTGACGAACTGGGCCTAATAAATCCTTTCTCAAGCAAATCCTTCAACTGTGCCTTTAGCTATTCTGGGTTCGTCGAGCCATTACGGTAAGAGGAATAGAAATAGGCTTGGTGTCCATGGGTAGACGTATGGCAAAATCAATCTCTCTTTTTCGGGGAAGGCATACTGGAGTTCATCTGGAAATACGTTCAAAAATTCATTCACTACCGGGACGGATTGAAAAGTTAGTGGCTTTGCATCGGTGTCATAAACCTGGACTAAGTGATAGATATAGCCTTTAGCTATCATCTTCCTTGCCTTGGCGTAGGAAATAAATCTACCTACTCGTAGACGCATTACCCGTCATTGACACGGGTTCAGAAAATTGGAATCGAACAACTTTCGTTCGGCAATCGACATTGGCATAACAAGAGGCCAACCGATCCATACCCATAATCACATCAAAATCTAGCATTTCCAGCTCAATTAAATCAAATTTGGTCCGGCTTTCACATACAATAATTAAACAATTCTTGTATACTTTGTCTAAGCCCCATATCACGGGATCCACCAACCTAGTAGATGCAACAAGGTTTTAATCGTCGGGTTTTCACCCTAATATGACCGAAGAATATACGGAGATATATAAGATAACGTAGGAACCCGGATCAACGAACGCATAAACATCATGAGCAAATATAGTCAATATACCCGTAACCACATCCGGGAGGACTCCGCATCTCGTCGTCAGGCTAAAGCATGGAATGCGGGTCGCATACCACTCGAGACTGAGACGCTCCCGCCTACCTCTGCCTCGGCTGTCGGGAATGCGGGGTACGCCTCTGCAGGCGCACCGAAGAAGAACCGGTAGCCGATCCGTAGCCGAACCCCACCTACCGTACCTCGAAGGATAGTCACGCATCACATGCCCAGCCTCCGTCACAAACACAACAAGCACCCGAACCTTGGCGACGGCCCCGAATGTAACCGCACTAAGCACATGCATTAGGCTTGGTGGTCTCCTCTCGGGCTATAATCACCCCCTGATCGAGAACTCGACGTTTCTCGAACTCCTCGACCACCGTCCCGAATAAATGAGCGGTCCAATCTCCCCCGCAAATTGCGAGGTGCACTAGTGGGTCGGCCCAGCACTCGAGTGTCTAGAATACTCCAACTGCCTCGATCCCCTGGTCGTGCTACCAACACCCATAGAGCCGGCCCTCTTACTTTGCCCTCTATCAATATCGCGCTCGCCCCCGCTTCGGGATCGACGCACGCTCTAACCAGGTTACGGGGTACGAGCCTCGATGCGGAAATATCCATCCCATCTTGCAACGATGGGCGTTAAACAATCTTTAAATAAATGTCGCCCTAGGCCGCTCCAAAACTGGCACCTTATCTCCCATGCTCGCCACCATAATTCGGGCATATCTAGCTAATGAATTAAACCATAGGTTATACTCTCGGACATCGTTATATCCCGTAATTTTGCATATTCGAAAAATTTGAAATAATTGTGACTTTTAAGAGACAAGGCCATATTTTGATTTTTATTAGTATGTAGATGTTATTGTGAAAATATTGATGGGGGAAATATGGAAGGCGAAGGGCAAATTAAATTTCGGAAATTAGTTTTAGATTACAATGATTAGTCATAAATAATTGGGCCAAAAAAAAAAAAAAAAAAAAAAAGAGGCCCAAGTGGAAGGGTGGGCTGCCATAGTGGCCATGACTCCAAGTCCATGAGATTTATTTCTCCATGTGATAATTAATAAAAGGGCACCAAGTCTTCATTTTCATGAAGTTTCAAGAACAACCAAGAACACAAAACAATTGAGAGAAAAAGAAGGAGAAATTCGGCCAAAGCAAGGAGAGAAAAAAAATCCCAAACCTTCCAACTTTGATCCAAAATCATAATTTTCTAGTATTCCTACTAAGCTCAAAGCCCTCTCTTGAGTGGTGTAATTAGTTTAGCAAGAAAGTCACTTTGGTGGCAAGTGAAGAATTTGAGGAAAAGGTAAGAATTCTATCCTTTTATGTTAGCTGAAGACTTGTAAAGGTATGTTGTAGTATGTGGAAATGAAAGAAAAGCATGAAATTTGTTGTTTTGGGGTGCAGGAAGTGTGGGTGTGGTTCTTAGGAAAA
>NW_026719226.1:0-11952 GCF_029784015.1 Lycium ferocissimum | reverse complement strand
GTATAGAAAAGAGTTACTAATGTTAGAATGCGTTTTGAATTCATTATTGATGTTGTTGGAATGGTTGTTGGTATTGTTGTTGATAATATTGGCCGAGTTGAATTCTCGGGGTTGTTGAACTTATAGGAAATCTTTAAATTTCGTAAATAAAGTGATGGCTTGGGATTGAATCCTTAAGTACTTAAAGCTAATGGTTAGTGTTTAATGACGTTATTGTAGCTCTTGGAGAGCCCGAGACTCAAGTTCAGATTAGCTTAGGAAGCGCACAAGGTATGTGAAGCTTATCCCTTCTTTCTTTGGCATGTCTTAGTGGTAAGTAGGCTATGACACGAGCCTCGGGGTAACTCCACTCTCATGATCCGAGCATGATTATGATTCTTATTCATCTCTTAGTAATGGTATTTTTAGTGTACTAGAACTATGCTTTTGTCACGACCCAGCCCCGTAGGCCGTGACTAGCGCCCGATCTGGGCACCCGTACGTACCAAAAACCTAAAAGTAGTAGTAACTCAAGTATCTAGAAAAATTTGGGCAGAGTTCCCTCTGTTTTTCTTACTAGCCAAAATTAACCTGCACGCAGAAAATACCAACAAGGCCATACAGAGCCAACATATCCACATACACATATATAGGCGAGCCGGCAAGGCTGCCATGGCGGGGGAAACCTCCCAGAACATATCACATACACACATACGTACGGCGTAAGCGCCGTAACCCACATACATGTCTACAGGCCTCTAACATACATAACGGAATCAGAAGACGGGACAGGGCCCCGCCGTACCCAAATAAGTACATGTACAGAATGTATGACAGCAGAAATATATACCAAAAGTACAAGCTCCAGATCAAGGGGAGCGACTCCAAAACGCGTGACGGATATCCTACGATTTGGTGGCGTATCACGCGGTGCGTACGCTGCGGGCGTGGCATGACCCCGAAGAACAGGGGGTCAGTACGGAAAATGTACCGAGTATGCAAAGCGGAAAAGTAACAAGTATAACCGTAGTCAAGAGTAAGAGTACAGACATATAAAAGACAAAGCTATAGTCAGGGTTCGAAGTACAAAGTGGTACCCTGTCCGAGACCTCAGAAAACATAGTGCCAAAAGGTAAGTGATGCATATCAGATCATGTAACATCATATGAACTTATGTCGTGTCCCGGCCCTCTGATAAGGGACTCGGTAGGTGAGATCATGCATAACAAAATCATATAACATATGTACGGATAACGTGTCCCGCCCTTTATTAAGGGACTCGGTAATATGGAATCATGCATGTCGAAATCATATATCATGTATACATAACGTGTCGGCCCTCTACCGCGGGTCTCGGTGAATAATAATCATGTGCCATCCGGCCACCATCCCCGTATCATCATATCATAATCATAAACAGAGATAACGTGTCCGACCGCGAGTACGAGGGACTCGGTGAATAATGCAAAAGTGCGCACGAGAGCATGTCCTGGCCGGGCTCGGTGAAAAGACATATCATAGCTTGCACGAAACGAGCAATGCGTAAAACATATGCATACAAGTCCGGACTTAATAGACAAATCAACAATAAGTCATAATTCGTACCTTTCGGGTGTCATGACGGATTATGTCGAAACGTAATTTTGAGGCTGCTCATACGAAGCAAATATATCACGCTGGGGCTTACGGAATACTCAAAATGATCGTTCTTTAACAAATGGAACACTTCAAATGACATATCATTTTTGCAAAGAAATCGGACGACGATCATAGTATATATGTAGGCCCTTTTTGGGGATGGCACGACTACTTATATCGAATCATATTTCTGGGATCATAACACATATCATAATATTATAGATTCGTCGTATTTATCATTTGACAGCGGTACAATGACCACAAGATTCCTTTAGACATTTCGTGTAGACATAAATCAATTAAAACCATAGTAAGCGGTCTCGAATTCTGTGGGCCCACCTCGCGTGAGTCGAGGTGGTGAACTCAAATTATGGATCATAAGCCTTATGGAGTCCTTCATGAGAGTTTTGAGACAACCCGAGTGTATTCGCGAGGGTTGCATACATACAAGTCACTTTGATGACAATTTGTAAGGAAACTAGTTCAATCTTCCGAAAGAAATGGAGCAAATTTCAATCTCGAATTCCTAAGATTAGGATCGTATCTAAGGCTCGCGTCCGAGCCTATTAGGTTTAGAACATGCCAAAGAATAGAAGGGAAGACTTTGCATACCTTCCTTGCCCTTTACGCTTGCTGAAACTCCAATCTCGTTTCGTCGAAAATGCAAATGGTCATTTTTACCAAGTTACTATTCATGAGAATTAACATTTCAACCTTGGGTTTATACTTGTCTACCGAAGTTTCGGCAAAGCACTTCCCCTATAAATGTGACACCCGAGAATTTAACTCGGCTCAAAATAACCAACAACAAGCCAACAACAACACCAACAACAACAATTAACGACTAGAATCGCTTACTAACATAATTAGTCTCCTTTCTTCATAAAGCAACAATTTCCAAACTAACTTCACATTCTCAATCCAATATCGACGTTTTCATATTCATCAACCCACCAAGATCACTCCGGAAACATTTCATATCATTTTACGAAATATTCACAAAATATACAAAATATACAAGTTTTCCACCCAAACCATAATTCACTCAAAGCCTCCAATTTTCAACATAAATATTCACAACATATTTTTATCTTTTAATTTCATCTACAACCATCATAATTTGCATCTTACAATTCCATTTCTATAATTACATAAATCCTCCATAACATTACCAAACTTCCTACAACAACTTAACAATGGTTTTTCATGCAAGTTTTGGCTCATAACAACATAATTAACATGCTAAACAAATTCAACCATTTTTCCTCCACTCCACTACACCCCACGGCTACACTTTATATTCACAACTTCGACCAAAGTCATCAAACTTCTATTTCCGACATAGAATACACAACAACTACAACTAGAATATAACCTAAAAATCAACTAGTCTTGACTACATAACACATGCATGCACACGGCCAAGTCATGAAATTTCCATATTTTTATGAATTCTATCCATTTCTCCATACTACAACATAAACAAATCTTGCATAACACATAAAGAACATGGAATCCTTACCTTCTTCCAATGAATTCTCCTTGCCACCAAAACCACTCTCTTGCCAAACTAATTATACCAACTTGTAGAGCACCTTGAGCTTAGTAGGAATATAGGAAGATTACAAATTTTTGAACCAAGATTGATTGCTAGAAATTTTTTTCTTTCTTTCTCTTCTCCACTCACGGCCGAATGGCCTTTTCTCTTTTTTTCTTGATTTGCTTTGATTTTTCTTGAAAATTCTAGAGAGGATCTCATATATATATACCCCCTTAGTTGATCACATGTTTGGCACATGGAAAAATTCATTAATTTGGTGGACTTGGGCCAAGCATGGCCGGCCACCCCTTCCAAATTGGGCCTAAATTTTCATTTTATTCCTTTGAGCCCAATTGGCTAAAATCTCGTTTTGTAATTCCCGAAACTAATTTCTGAAATTTCAATTTTGCCCTTAGGCCTTCTCCAATATTCTAGCATCCATACTTCCATAACCGGCATACCAATATTAAGGAAAATCCAAACACGACCTTATTCCTTACAAGTCAAGGTTAGTTCCAAGTTTTCCAAATACGCAAAATTGCCGGATATAACATCCTCCCCCCCTTTAAAACATTCGTCCTCGAATGTTAAATCAGCCTTATAGGTTTTACAAACCTTTCGGGGAAGGTCTTCACATCAATTACATACTCACACCTGATCGAAATAATTGTAAGAGCCTTCACTTCCCAAGTCCTTCTATCATTTTCCGATATTGCGGTATTGGGGCTGTTCGAAATCCTAGTCTGGCGGTCCATACGATTTTAAATCGGACGTAGGGTGAACAGAATATTTGTCAGAGCTGGAAGATCAGAAGTATGTCAGATGAGGTCGTATCCGGAATCAGAAGTACAGAAGCGTAGCAGACAGAATCGTAATCATACGTTATATCAATCGGATTCACGATCAGAGCCGGACGCACAGAAGCATATCGGACAGACCCTTAATCAGAGTCGGATGTACTGAACTATATCGGACAGATCCGTAACCAGAATCAATCATACTGAAGTATGTCGGACAGATCCGTAATCAGAGTTAGACATACAGAGAAATATCAGACAAATTTGTAATAAGAGTCGGACGTACAGAGGTATATTAAACAGAAACGTGATCAAATTCAGAGGCACAGAGGTATAGTAGACAGAGCTTCTTCGTAATCAGAGGCGCAGAAATGTGGCATACAGAATCACGATCAGAGGTACAGAATATAGGTGACCGGAACACAGTGCAGATCGGATGCACATATTTTCCAAGAAAGATTAATAACATACCTGGGTCCACGTTTGGCGACGCCTCGGGGTCCTGCCGACTAGTCAAAGCATATACGCGGTTCGAAGGACCGCTGGAACTATGAACTCCGCCGCGACCTCTGCCGCGACCTGGTGGTGCCGGCACATCTCGCCCCGCAGGGCGCATAGCTACTGAGGGAGAGGACGAGCCAGCAACTGACCCTGTAGGCTGGGCCGAACCTGAACCGCCCCTGTACGGGCACTCCCTCATAATGTGGCCCTGACGGCCGCACGAGAAACATGCCGGTGGCGAGACGACACTCTCCCGGATGATACCTGCCACAATGGGGACACTGAGGCATAGATAGCCTCGTCTGACCGAACCCCCTGCTTTGTTGCGAATCCAAGGCCCTAGAACTCTGGCCTACTCCAGACGGACCTGCATCATCAAAACGTCTGCCGGCGGACTGTGTTCCCCGGCCTGACGGAGGAAAAGATCTATCAGCCTGCTGCTGAGGCCATCCGCCTCGGGAATCTCCGAAATACCCCGCAGACCTGGCCCTCTTGGGCGGCCTCCTATCACGATCTCTACTGGCCTGATCTGCTCGATGGCGGTCCTCCATCCCTTGGGCATAAGCCTGCAATCGGGCGATGTCCATATCCTGCGACGCCATCGCCCACACAACTATCAACCATTTTTCTGTCCGGACCCATCACATATCGGTGCATTCTCCCGTCCTCCATATCGGCTACGATCGTCGGCGCGTATCGGGCCGAGTCAAACTCCAAATTATACTCTCGAACACTCCGACCCAAAAATAGTCGCTTTATCCGCAAAAACCGGTCGACTCTCGCCCGTCGCAGCTCCGGTGGTAAAAAGTGGCGGAGGAAGGTGCCGTAAATTCATCCCATGTGGGCGGGGAGCACTCTCCCCCGGAACGGACCCCCCCCCCGGGACTCATACCAATTAAGGGCAACGTCTCTTATTATAACTCCGTGTGCGGCAAGCTCGACAGACTCGGTCTCTGAAGCCCTGACCAGTCTCAACGAGCGCTGCATCTGCCGGATAAAGTCATGGGGGTCCTCGTCGGGCTTAGACCCGAAAAACTCTGGGGGACCACATGTCAGAAAATCGCGAACTCTCAGGCTATCGCGCCTGTCATCGTCATCCTCACGTCTCCGCCCACGTCCGCGAGCCTGTCCTGCCACTATCGTCGTCCGATGGCGCGCCGCCTCCCTCAACGTCCCGTCCTCCGACCCGGGGCCGGGGAGCGGGCCGGGGCGGGCCGAGGGGGCTCGCTCCGACCTCATCCGGTGGCGGGAGTGGCCGAACCCTCCGACCGAAGCACATACCGGCGTGGCTCGGGTACGAGCCCTAGTAACTCTCGAGCTCGGCTAGTCCCTCCTGTCTCTGGCACTGCTTTGCCCTTCTGGGCAGCCGTCGCCTTCTTCGGAGGCATCGCTTAAAAAATATAACAACCGATCAGAAAAGAGTCATCCTAATAGCACAGTTCTATCGCACGATCTAAGATTCAAAGAATGGGTAACATCCTAAATGTCCTGTAGCCTCCTGTCTATAGATGTGGTGCACGACACACCGATAAACAGGACTCTACTAGACACGGCCTGTAGACACTCCGAGGACTGACCGCTCTGATACCACTTTTGTCACGACCCAGCCCGTAAGGCCCGTGACGCATCCGCCCGATCAACGGGCACCCGTACGTACCAAAAAAACCTAAAAGTAGTAGTAACTCAAGTATCTAGAAAAATTTGGGCAGAGTTCCCTCTGTTTTTCTTACTAGCTAAAATTACACACACGCGATAAATACCACCAACAAGGCCATACGAGCCAACATATCCACATACACATATATAGGCGGCGGCAAACCATGCTGCCATGGCGGGGGAAACCTCCCAGAACATATCACATATACATATACTGTACAGGCATAGCCGTAACCCACATACATGTCTACAGGCCTCTAACATACATAACGGAATCAGAAGACGGGACAGGGCCCCGCCGTACCCAAATAAGTACATGTACAGAATGTATGACAGCAGAAGTATATACCAAAAGTACAAGCTCCGGATCAAGGGGAGCGACTCCAAACAGCAGACAGATATCCTACGGTGGTGGCGTATCACGCGTGCGTCCGTACACTCGCGGGCATGTAGCGTGGCCCCCGAAGAACGGGGGTCGGACGAAAATGTACCGAGTATGCAAAGCGGAAAAGTAACAAGTATAACCGTAGTCAAGAGTAAGAGTACGTACATATAAAAGACAAAGCTATAGTCGTGGTTCGAAGTACAAAGTGGTACCCCGTCCGAGACCTCGTAAAACATAGTGCCAAAAGGTAAGTGATGCATATCAGATCATGTAACATCATATGAACTTATGTCGTGTCCCGGCCCTCTGATAAGGGACTCGGTAGGTGAGATCATGCATAACAAAATCATATAACATATGTACAGATAACGTGTCCGCCTTTATTAAGGGACTCGGTAATATGGAATCATGCATGTCGAATCATATATCATGTATACATAACGTGTCCCGCCCTCTACCGCGGGTCTCGGTGAATAATAATCATGTGCCATCACGGCCACCATCCCCGTATCATCATATCATAATCATAAACGGATAACGTGTCCCGGCCGCGAGTACGAGGGACTCGGTGAATAATGCAAAGAAGTGCGCACGAGAGCATGTCCGGCCCGGGCTCAGTGAAAAGACATATCATAGCTTGCACGAACAGAGCAATGCAGAAACATATGCATACAAGTCCAGACTTAATAGACAAATCAACAATAAGTCATAATTCGTACCTTTCGGGTGTCATGACGGATTATGTCAGAACAGAATTTTGAGACTGTTCATACGAAGCAAATATATCACAGGGCTTACGGAATACTCAAAATGATCGTTCTTTAACAAATGGAACACTTCAAATGACATATCGCTGCAAAGAAATCGGACGACGATCATAGTATATATGTAGGCCCTTTTTGGGGATGGCACGACTACTTATATCGAATCATATTTCTGGGATCATAACACATATCATAATATTATAGGTTCGTCGTATTTATCATTTGACAGCGGTACAATGATCACAAGATTCCTTTAGACATTTCGTGTAGACATAAATCAATTAAAACCATAGTAAGAGGTCTCGGATTCTGTGGGCCCACCTCGCGTGAGTCGAGGTGGTGAACTCAAATTATGGATCATAAGCCTTATGGAGTCCTTCATGAGAGTTTTGAGACAACCCGAGTCTATTCGCGAGGGTTGCATACATACAAGTCACTTTGATGACAATTTGTAAGGAAACTAGTTCAATCTTTGCGAAAGAAATGGAGCAAATTTCAATCTCGAATTCCTAAGATTAGGATCGTATCTAAGGCTCGCGTCCGAGCCTATTAGGTTTAGAACATGCCAAAGAATAGAAGGGAAGACTTTGCATACCTTCCTTGCCCTTTACGCTTGCTGAAACTCCAATCTCGTTTCGTCAAAAATCTCGCAAATGGTCACTTTTACCATTTACTATTCATGAGAGTTAACATTTCAACCTTGGGTTTATACTTGTCTACCAAAAGTTTCGGCAGCACTTCCCCTATAAATGTGACACCCCGAGAATTTAACTCGGCTCAAAATAACCAACAACAAGCCAACAACAACACCAACAACAACAATTAACGACTAGAATCGCTTACTAACATAATTAGTCTCCTTTCTTCATAAAGCAACAATTTCAAACTAACTTCACATTCTCAATCCAATATCAACATGTTTTCATATTCATCAATTCAAGACCATTCGGAAACATTTCATATCATTTTACAATATATTCACAAAATATACAAAATATACAAGTTTTCCACCAAACCATAATTCACTCAAACCTCCAATTTTCAACATAAATATTCACAACATATTTTTACCTTTCAATTCCATTAACAACCATCATAATTTACATCTTACAATTTCATTTCCATAATTACATAATCTTCCATAACATTACCAAACTTCCTACAACACTTAACAATGGTTTTTCATGCAAGTTTTGGCTCATAACAACATAATTAACATACTAAACAAATTCAACCATTTTTCCTCCACTCCACTACACCCCACGGCTACACTTTATATTCACAACTTCGACCAAAGTCATCAAACTTCTATTTCCGACATAGAATACACAACAACTACAACTAGAATATAACCTAAAAATCAACTAGTCTTGACTACATAACACATGCATGCACACGGCCAAGTCATGAAATTTCCATATTTTTATGAATTCTATCCATTTCTCCATCCTACAACATAAACAAATCTTGCATAACACATAAAGAACAAGGAATCCTTACCTTCTTCCAATGAATTCTCCTTGCCACCAAAACCACTCTCTTGCCAAACTAATTATACCAACTTGTAGAGCACCTTGAGCTTAGTAGGAATATAGGAAGATTACAATTTTTGAACCAAGATTGAATGCTAGAAATTTTTTTCTTTCTTTCCTTTTTCTCTTCTCCTCTCACGGCCGAATGGCCTTTTCTCTTTTTTTCTTGATTTGTTTTGATTTTTCTTGAAAATTCTAGAGAGGATCACATATATATATGCCCCCTTAGTTGATCACATGTTTGGCACATGGAAAAATTTATTAATTTGGTGGACTTGGGCCAAGCATGGCCGGCCACCCCTTCCAAATTGGGCCTCAATTTTCATTTTATTCCTTTGAGCCCAATTGGCTAAAATCTCATTTTGTAATTCCCGAAACTAATTTCCAAAATTCCAATTTTGCCCTTAGGCCTTCTCCAATATTCTAGCATCCATACTTCCATAACCGGCATACCAATATTAAGGAAAATCCAAACACGACCTTATTCCTTACAAGTCAAGGTTAGTTCCATGTTTTCCAAATACGCAAAATTGCCGGATATAACAGGTTTTTATGTCACTTGTGTGATTGGATTTTAAAGGTTGCATAAAGATTTTTATTCGTAAAAGATCCTATGTCTAGAAATGTCCGTAACTTTCATAGAACGGTAACCGGATTACTTTGATATGCTCGTAAGTGATTCTATAGCATTATAATGACTTTAACTTTCATGGGCAGGCCCGGATTGGTTTGATACATATCCGTGGTCCCGAGATTTACCTTTGTATAGTCCTAACGAATTTGTTTTGAAAGAACTTAACATGATTTCCGTTTTGACTCTCGGCGTCGACTACTTACTTATCCATTGAGTACGTGATGATGATGTATGTGCATATGGTTTCTCACTACTGCTCGTGCGAGCGTTGCTACTTCTTTCACTTCGCGTCCGGGCCAGGGCATGTATTCGTGCAATTCCGCATTGTTCACCGCGTCCCTCACTCGGGCCGGGGGCACGTTATATATATATATATATATATATATATATATATGATATGATGACATGATGAGATGGGGAGGCGGCCGGGATGGCATATGATGACTTCGTTCACGCGCGTCCCTCGCTGGGGCCGGGGCTCGTTATATGTTCATGCATATGATGATTTTACTTACCGAGTCCCTCACTAGAGGGCCGGGACACGCTATATGTTTATACTATGATTATATGATATTGACATGCATGATATATGTTTTCAAAGGCAAGTCTTGTGATTTTCCATATTCTTTACTTCAGTATGATCCCGTTTACTGTATTCCATGCTTTACATACTCGGTACATATTCCGTACCGACCTCTTTCTTCGGAAATTTGCGTTTCATGCCACGCAGTACACCTGGATGAGTAGAAGATGTTAGTAGAGGATGTTCCAGTGGATTGGCGAGCTCCACTTCCTCTCGGTGTTGCCCGAGTCGAGTGCTTTTGCTATGGTACCTGGAATTATGTTAGAGACTTTGCGATTATGTCGTGTGTATAAGATGTCAGTTTGTAAGCGGCTATGTAAGCCGATGTATTATTATGCATTGTGTTACAAGTTTCGTATGTTACAGATTTTATTTGATTTGATAAAGATGAAAAGCATATTATTCTTCGAAAAGCTTTCATTATACATTTATGTCATGATTTGGGGGCCCAGCATGATTACGAGTATTACGAGAGTCAGCGGGTTCGCTCGGCCCTAAATAAGGGTCGGGTGCCCATCACACCCTAACAGAAATTAGGGTGTGACAACATCGAAGACAACATGTGAATCTTTGGTTATGAAGTTGGGATAGATGTTTCCTTAGGGTGGGCCCTGATGTATGTTGGGACTAGCCACCCCCTTATGTGTGCTTTGATTGTGCAATTGTGTTGGTTTGATGCTATGTGTAGTTGGTAGATATCGAATTCTGTTTTCGTTGTCTTGATTTGGATAGAATTGACATGCTTGTTGTTGGTATTTGTACTTGGATATATCGTTGGCGTACCCACTATTGGTACTTGAGTTATTGATATATATTGGCATACCCACTGTTGGTATTGTGATGTGATATGTTGTTGGTGTACCCATGTTGGTACTGTGACATTGATAAGTTGTTGGCGTACCCATGTTGGTACTTGTGACATTGATCGATTGTTGGCGTACCCATATTGGTACTTGTGATATTGGTGATTCTTGATGTTGACATACCTTTGCACCCGTTCATTCTTCATGATATCTTACGATTTTGGTGGTACGTAGTGAAATATTGTGACGAGCTTGGCTCGGTTTTTAAATAAGAGTGATGTGAGAGTTCGATATTCGATTTTAGTCTCGGAATCATGGATTGAGTAAGTGCATGGACTCGCGGGTCCCCCAGGTCGGTGCAGAACGATGAGCGGGCAAAGATCCTGGACGATGCACTTAGACCGCGAATCACCTTGGGTTGTGCTACCGAGATGTCGATATTTCCATCCGAGGTACATGTGTACATTGGCATTCATACATCATTGCATTGCATTACATCTTGGCTTAAATTGTGATGATTCGGTGTTGTACGTGTGGTGTTTGATTTTCGGATTGAATGTATAATGAGACTTGACATACTTGGGTTTACATGTTTCAAACTAGGTGATGACGGATACTTGGAAGCTAATTGTGTTTGACTTATGCTTGCTGAATTATCTGCCTATCCTGCTTTATTGTCTGAATTATGTTAGCTATACTTGGTCGGCCGATGATACCTACCGATCTTTGTTGTTTGTCTTGACCTACGCTCGTCGCATTCTTTTATGGATGCGAGTATTAGATAGGTTCCTCTTTCCCCTCGTGGTGATTGGCATTGCAGTTATTTGAGCACGATGACGGCACGGCCTATATGTTCTTTCCTTACTTACTTGTCTTACTCTTATTTTGAGACAGTTGTATTATGAGACTTTATCATCTTTCAGACTTGTAGTATGTAGTTAGTGCTCTTGTATGACTAGACCAGATCTTTGGGGTTGTATTTAGTATTTTCGCACTTTATCTTATGTGGATGATTTGAGACTTATTCTATATTTATTTCTTCCGCCTTTACCTGATATTGGTTATGTTGGGATAAGGGTTCGCCTATCGCGTCGGGAATGATAGGGTCCCACACGGTCTAGTAAAATGGGTCATGACAAG
>NW_026719225.1:0-11923 GCF_029784015.1 Lycium ferocissimum | reverse complement strand
GCGGAGGGGGTTCGCCCAAAAAACCCTTTTGGGTTCGGGGGGAGAATGTCCGGGCAAAGGAAAAGGGATTTTTTTCCAAGTATATCCCGATAGTAGAGGGGGGAAAAAGGAAGAAATGGGTGGGCCCCCAACAACCCTAGGCCTAAAAGGGGGCGTTTCAGACCTGGGCCAAAGGGAAGAAACCTTTTGGTACCTTCGCCCAAAAGGGGAAGAAGTCCGCACTATCATCCCTTTTGGGGAAGAGCCCCAGGGAAAGGCAATAAAGTATGCCCCCCAAAACCGCCCAAGGTGGGCTTTTGCGATCGGCAGGGTTTGTCCTTACCGTTTTCCGTCTAAGAAATTACGAGCGTGGAAATGATGATCAAGTTTAAAGAAAAAAGAATAGTGGGTTGTTTTTTTTAAAGGGGTTGCCCCCCTTCTCCGATCTTCGCACATAAGAGATGTTATGTCCCGTACCTTTACATTGGGACATTGTAAACCAAGTGCACAAGTTAAAGACAAAGCTTTTTTGGGGTTCCCCGGGGGTTTTTTTTTCCGATTTCGTTTCTAGCACAAGTGTTTAGGGATTTCTTTTGGTATAAGAACATCATTGGAAAATAAGGATTAATTGATCAAGATTGGATAACTAAGAAAATTAAGAACTTAATTACACCATTAGTAAGCTTAAGTAGCCGTGTGGGCCCCACTTGTGATTTGGCCAACTCTTATTGGCTAAGAACTTGGGGGGACACAGTCCAACCCTAACGCATATATATACTAAAGGGCTGATTCCATTTCCCAACTACTAAGTCATTTCCCCTTTTTTAAAGCCAAAAGAAATTAAGAGAAAAAAGAGGGAAGAGTCTCCGCCTACAATGTCAGAGAATGGGCTGCTCCAATTGAAAAAAAAGCTAAGTTTCTCAAGCAATTCAAATTCTTAGAAGGTGTATTATAACGTGGGGCATCCATTGAGATAGCAAAAAACAAGTGTTAGGAAGTCAAGGTACAAGTTAAGGACAAGTTGAAGGGTCAAGTATCCAAGGTAAGAGTTGATCATTTTCATGTGTTTTATGATGAATTGAATGTATAAAATTTTGCATGTTGGTATTGGATTGTTGTTGTTGAAGTCAAAGGAGCCGTGTGTGATGAGATTATATGAAGCAATGCTCTAAATTCTTGTACTTATTAAGGACAGTTAATGGCAGTAGAGTGTATGAAAGGAATGAAATTATGGAATTTTGTACGCGGTTATTGAAAGGTAATGTGTTTAGGGAACTAACGGATCGTTTTACGTTGATACAATTGGACTGTTGTTATTATGGGAATTGTGGTGTATTGTAGCATGCTAAATATGTAAATTGAGGTGTTAAATAAATGAATTATGTTGAAGGGTATAGGCAGTCCAACCGTGGAGCTTTTTGGTACTAGAATGTAATTTGTGTGTGTTGAATGTTGATTCTTGTTGCAAACGTTTAGTGAAGGTAAAGTGCAATGATTCAAGCTAAAGCGAAAATGAATTGTGGGCGGTTGTAAGAATGAAGATGATGTTGAAACAGTCCCAAGAACCATGAAGGTGTTGTCATTAAACGTGTTGTTGTTGTTGCAAGTTAAAAACCGGAAAAATTGCTAAGCGAGAATGAAAACGTTATGTGTGTGTTTAGCCGTGTGTATGGAGCAGTTTTGAAGGATGTATGGACTGCCCAAGTCTCCCTAAGTCATGTTAAACAATTTTGGAATGATATAAGAAAAGAATAATTAGCAATGTTAGCTTGTAGCACTAGTTGGTTTGAATGCGAACGAAACGTCGTCTAAATGTTTGAAAGGGATTGTGAGCGTTAGAGTGCGTATTAAAATCCTTTGTAGACTAAACTGTGAGTCTTGATATCTTGATATAGGATAAGTGTTGTTGGGAAGCAAGTACAAGTTATTATACGACTAAACGCTAAAGGTACGTAAAGCCTACTCCTTCCTTCTTTTGCATGTCCTAGACGTAAGTAAGATATAATCCGAGCCTCGGGCGACTCCACTCTCTAACTTCTAGTATGACATGTGATTGTTATTCGTCGTAATGCTGAAAATGTTGGTATAGTGGAATTATGATCTCGTTATTTATTACATGATGGACTAGTATGTGATGTATAGGAGTTCTTATTCTTAAAAGGAATTGCATAAGTATGCTTGATTTTTATAAAATGTAACATGCTAATGTCCGAGAACCGATTTGGTTTACTATTCATTGAGTCTCAAAAATATTTTATATATATATGTGGTTGCTTATTCTCGTGCTCGTGCTACCGCTATATCCTTCTCGAGTCCGGGCAGGGTACGTTCTCGTGCGCCGATCCATTATACTATTCACCGAGTCCCTCACTAGAGGGCCGGGACACGTTATATATATATATATGATGATGATGATGATATGATGATATGATGATTTGGAGATGGAGGCCAGGAGGGCATACATTCCTTATTCTCGAGTCCCTTGCGAAGGGCGGGACACGTATATGCTTATGTTTATGATGTTATGATTATAATTACCGGAAGTTCCTCACTTAAGAGTAGGGACACGTTATATATGTTATATACGGAATGATCATGCCTTTGATTATGAAATACTATAGTGACATTGATATGAGAACGATACGATGAAATATGTTCAAAGGCAAGTTTTATGAAACTCTGTTTGTTGCATTGAATCTGTTCACCTTGTGTCGGATATGATTCTATTTACTATGTTTCATGCTTTACCTACTCGGTACATGGCCCATATTTCGCATCCCCCTTTCTTCGGGGGGCTGCGTTTCATGCCGCGGTACGGACACACGCTTCGGAGATCCGCCCGGCCTAGGATAACTACCCGGCTATTCGAGTGCTCCTTTATTCGGAGCATAGTTTCGTGGTATAACCTTTTGATATTGTCACGACCCAGCCCCGTGGGCCGTGACTGGTGTCCTACTTGGACACCCATACGTACTTACCTAACAGGTCCAATATACCAAATAGCTAATGCGTTCATCATTTTTAAATCCATACAGATATAAGGTGCGGCGCACGAACATACATACATATATATATATTATACGGATACCCCGTACGAGGCTATCATAACTATTATGTCGAACAAACTCGTATATACGTACTTACCGAACAATGACATCCCATATCCCACAAACACGTCTACGTGCCTCTAACATACGAACAAAATCGAGAAGACGGACGGGGCCCCGCCGTGCCCAATAGTATATATATACGAACGTATGTACAACGGGAGATATATATATACCAAAAGTGTCGGCCGCCCGAGTCAAAAGGAGCCCTTCAAAACGGCGGCAATATCCTAGACCGGCGGCGTATCACGCGGCGCGTACGTACCGCGCGGGCATGTAACACGGCCCCCGAAGCAGGGGGGTCGGTACGAAGTGTACCGAGTATGTAAAGCGGAAACATAATATACATAAATATAATAACCGAGATCGATACGTAAAATCGTAACGGACGAATAATACGGAAGTAGAGCGGACGGAATCGAATTCGTAGCGAGTCGGACTTACGGAGCGAACGTACCGAATCATATTATGGACTTACGGAGCGTATGGACGGATTTTCGTACGGAACCGGATCTCGGATGTGGGCGACGGTATCGTAATCCGGATCGACGTACAAATGTGACGTACGGAGTCGTATTCCAAATCGGACATACGAAGCGTAGAGACGTAATCATGCATGCGGTAGTCATAATCATATGCGTACGGATATATCGGAAATCAAATCCCGATAATCATACGGACGGATCCCGGCCCTTTCATAAGGGACGCGGTAACGTAACCGCCTCGTAGTACGGGACGCGGTGGACGAACGAGAATCGGATCAAATGCCATCTGGCCGCCATCCCCATAATATCACATAATCGGATCATATCGGATCATATCGAATACGACGGATCCCGGCCCGCACAATCCGAGGGACGCGGTGAATAATGCGGTGAGGTGCACGAATCACGGAGACCTCCGGGCGGCGTGGAAGGAACCATTGAGGCATCCACGAACGGACAAATGAGAAACCATATGCATACGGACCGACGGACGTACTTAATAAACCGAAATAGTTCGAAAACGGATCAAATCGTAGAATAATCGATTATATCGAACGAGTGTCCAAACGTTCCGGATGTCGGACTAATATCAAGGTACGGATAGATGGTCATAATACTCATTAGTTTGCGGACGGAAACATAATTAAGAGTTACTTATGAAAACGGATAGAAATAGACCGATTCGAACCATACCGGGAGAATCGGGGCATTATGGGCCCACCTCGGACCCAACCATAATAAGGTACGTAAATTATAGATAATAAACCTTAGGGAGTCGTCCATAATCATTCTAGAGTGTTTCGACTCCATTTATGGAAGTTACATACTTATAGGTCAACTTAGGAGAAATTGATTCAATCTTACTGAAGGATTTGGCGCTATTTTCAATCTCGAATTCCGAGAGCGAAATGTCAATCAAAGCTCGTTTTCAAGCACGATAGGCTCGTAACATGCCAAAGAAGAATAAAGGGCAAGGCTTTACATACCTCGGATTGCGGCTTACGCGCGTCCAAATCTCAGTTCCCGTTTCGTCCAAAAACTGCAAATGGTCATTCTTACCAATTACTATTCATGCAAGCTAATATTTCAACTTGGGGTTATTCTTGGCTACCGAAATTCCGGCAGCACTTCCCCTATAATTATGACATCCCCGAGACTTAGCTCGGCTCAGAATAACCAACCACAAGCCAACAACAACACCAACAAACACAATAAAACGCAATATGACCTATTTGGTCATCTTTCCAACATAATGTCATAACTTCCGTTTTTCAACTTCATATTTCCGATTCAATCTCCACATGCTAATCAAAATCATTACAATTCCATTCGGAAACATATCATAACATTACTACCACGCATATACAAAATATACATAAAATATACAAAGCATGCAAACTTTCCACCAAAACCACAATTTATCCAATTCTTCCAATCTTTAACATACAAGTTCATAACACATTTCCAACATCCAAATTCATCAACCTTAACCATATTTTACACCTTAACCACTTCATTCCCATCATTTCATAAATTCATACTAAATCAACATAAACTTCCACATTCCATTTTCATACAAACTTACATCATTTTTCCTACACTTACCATACAAGGATCATAACTACACAACTAACACATTAAACAACACAATTCGTCACCATGACAAATCCTCTATAGTTCACGGCCAACACCCCTTTTTTTTTCCAAGTCAACCAAGTTCATTCTACTCTCATTTTCAATTCATATCCTACATTAATCACAACTAGAATACAACATAAAATCCAACACATCTTATCTATATAGCCATGCACACTCACGGCTACAACACACTTGCACACACACACGGCTAACACACACATCATCACAATTCCATGATTTCCATTCAATTCCACACACTACAACATGCATATATCTTCCATAACATAAAAGAGAACATGAAATTCTTACCTTTCCAACTCTCTTCTTCTTGCCAAGACAAACACTCCCTTGACTTGAAAATTATACTAGCTTGTAAAGCTCCTTGAGCTTAGTAATAATCCCACAAGAATTTGAATTTGAATCAAAGGATTGAACTCCAAGAATTTTTTCTTCTTTTTCTTTCTCTCTTTTCTCTCAAACCCGAAGTGCTCTTCCTTTTTTTTTTCTTGATTTTTCTTCTATTTTCTTGAAACTTCTATGAGTTAATGACTCATATATAATCCTCTCCATTAATTAAGCACATGGAAAATTTGCATAAAAATTGTTGTGGGCTTGGCCTTCATGGCCGGCCACCCCTTTAATAATTGGGCCCAATTTTCTTTTCATTTATTTGGCCCAATAAGCTAGAATTCTTATTTCAAAATTCCCGAAACAAATTTCCAAAATTCCAATTTTGCCCTTAGGCCTTCTCCGGTGTTTTCGCGTTCAAATTTCCATAACCGGCATACTCTTACTAAGAAAAATCCAAATTTGGCCTTATTTCTCACAAACCAAAATTATGCTCAAGTTTTCCAAATATGCAAAAATGCCGGATATAACATCCTCCCCCCCTTTAAAACATTCGTCCTCGAATGTTAATTCAACCTCATGGTAGATTAAAATCAGTCGGGGAGGTCTATCAGCTATCTACATACTTGCACTTAATCGAAGAACTTGTAACACCCTTCAATATCACCTTATTAGGGTTGTTCGTACCGTCTTAAATCGAATATACGGCGGACAGAATCTTAACCGGAACCAGAAGATCAAACGGTCTTCAGACGGAGTCATATCCGGAATTAAGAGCACGAAAGTACAACAGACAGAATCATAATCCGATATCATCTTAAGCGGTCTCAAAATCAAAGTCAGACATACAGAGGTATATCAGACGGATTTATAATCAGAGTCAGACATATGGGGATTTATCGGACAGATTTAAGATCAAAGTCAGACGTATAGACACATATACCGGACAAATTCGCAATCGGGGTCAGATGTACAGACGTATGCCAGACAGATTCGTAGCCGAGGGCAGACATACAGAAATGTATCAGACAGATTCATATCAGAGTCAGATGTACAGAAATTTATCAGACAGATTTGAGATCAGAATCAGACGTGCCGAAGTATATCAAACAGAACTATGATCAGAGTTGAACATACAGAGACATATTAAGCAGAGTTTCACCGAACACAGGGGCGTAGAAATGCAGCATACGGAATCACGAGCAGAGGTACAGAATATTGTTAACCAGAACACAGTACAGGTCAGATGCACATATTTTCCAGAAAAGATTAATTGTATACCTGGGTCCACATTTGGCGACGCATCTGGGTCCTGCCGACCAGTCAAAGCGTATATGCGGTTCGAAGGACCGCTCGCACTGGGAGCTCCGCCGCGACCCCGGCCGCGTCCTGCCGGCGCTGGCATACCCCGCCCCGTGGGGCGCGGGGCCACTGAGGGAGAAGACGAGCCAGCGAATCGATCCCGGCCGGGGTGGGCCGAGCCACCGAACCGCCCTTTGAACGGCACTCTCTCACAATGTGATCCGGACTACCACGAAAAATAGCGAGCGCCGTAGCGCGGTAGCACTCCCCCCGGATGGGGCTTACCACAATAAGTACACCGGGGCATAGGTGGCCTAGACTGACCCGAACCCCTACTCATCTGGCGGCCTGATGCCCTAAAATCCTGGCCGGCCCCAGACGGACCCGCATCATCGAAACGCCTGCCGGCGGACCGTGCACCCCGGCCGACGGAGGGGGACCTGTCGGACTGCCGGGGCCGAGAACGTCCATCCTCGGGAGTCTCCGAATATCCCGCGTATCCGGCCCTCTGGGCCGCCTCCCCCGTCATACTCCCTACCGAGACCGGTCCTCCCTACGCCGATCCTCTACGCCCGCGCGTAAGCTCGTAACCGGCGATGTCCATACCCGGTCGCGCCGCCATCGCCATGCAACAATCAACCAGATAGGGATCCAACCCCATCACATACCCGTGCATCCGGTCCTCCATATCGGCCACAATCGTCGGCGCGTAACGGGCCGCAGAGTCAAACTCTAAATTATACTCTCGGATGCTCCTACCTCTCGCTTAGCCGTAAGAAATCAACTCTCGCCCGCCGCGGCTCGGTGGTAAAAAGTGGCGGAGGAAGGCGGCCGAAAACTCATCCCACGTGGTCGGGGAGCATCTCTCCCCCCCGGACAACCCCCCAAGACTCATACCAATGAAGGGCAACATCCCGTAACCTCGTGTGCGGCAAGCCGGACGGACTCGGTCGGCCGAAGCCCGACCAAATCCAACGAACGCCGCATCCGTCGAATGAAATCATGCGGGTCCTCATCGGGCTTAGACCCGAAAAACTCGGGGACCACACGTCGAAAAATCGCGGACCCTCGCGTGCTATCACGCCCGTCATCATCATCTCTCTCTCTGTCCGCGTCCGCGGCTCCCGCTCCACCACTATCGTCGTCGGGGCCACCGGACCGCCTCCTCAATGTCTATCCTCCGCTCCGGCCGGGAGCGGGCATCGGAGCCGCCGAGGGGCCTGCTCCGGCCTCGTCTGGTGGCGGAGTGACTGAACCCTCCGACTGGGGCACAATATCGGGCATAGCCCGAGTGCGGGCCCTAGTAACCCTCTGAGCCCGGCTAGCCTCTCCTGTCTCTGGTACCGCTTTGCCCTTCTGGGCGGCCGTTGCCTTCTTCGGAGGCATCGCTGAAAAATGTAACAATTCATCAGAAGGGGAGATATCCTGATAACACAGATCTAACGCACGATCTAAGAGTCAAAGAAAAGGGTAACATAACATCCTAAATGTCCTGTAGCCTCCTGTTTATAGATGTGGGGCCCAACACATCGATAAACAAGACTCTACTAGACACGGCTTCGCGTACATTCCGAGAACCGACCGCTCGATACCACTTTTGTCACGACCCAACCCCGTGGGCGTGATCGGTGTCCTACTGACACCCATACGTACCTACCTAACGGTCCGATATAGCCAAATAGCTAATCCGTTCACATACATAAATCCATACAAATATAACATACATCGCACGAACATACATATATATATATACATACTTAATCGGTATATAAGCCGTTAGGCTATCATAACGATAATCGCAAACTCGCATATACGTACCTACCCAATGACATCCCATAACCCACAAACATGTCTGCAGACCTCTAACATACAGAACAGAATCAGAAGACGGGACAGGGCCCCGCCGTACCCAAATAGTCATATATATAGAACATATGAACAACAGAAAATATATACCAAAAGTATCAGCTCCGGATCAAAAGGAGCCCTCCAAACAGCAGACTAATATCCTAAGCTGGCGGCGTATCACGCGCGGCGCGTGCCGTACCGTGGGCATGTAACACGGCCCCCGAAGACGGGGGGGTCGATGCGAAAGTGTACCGAGTATGTAAAGCGGAAACATAACATACATAATAAAATAACCGAGTCGATGTATAAAATCGTAACGGACGGAGATGCGGAAATAGAGCGGACGGAATCGGATCCGTAACGGAGTCGGACTTACGAGAGTGTACGAACGAATCATATTATGTCAAACTTAGAAATGTAGCGACGGAGGCATAATGCGATCGGAGATACGTAAGTGTGACGGACGTACTCTCGAACGAACCGGATCTCAAATGTATGACGGACGTAGTCGTAGTCCCGATCGGACATACCGAATCGTAACGTACGAATTATGCACGCGCAGTCATAATCATATACGTACGTACATATCAAATATCAAATCATAATCAAATACGGACGTATCCCGCCCTTTAATAAGGGACGCGGTAACGAACCCGCCCTCGTAGTACGGACGCGGTGGACGACGAATCGGATCAAATGCCATCCCGGCCGCCATCCCCATAATATCACATAATCGGATCATATCGATCGTATCGAATACGGACGGATCCCGGCCCGCACATCCGAGGGACGCGGTGAATAATGCGGTGAGGTGCACGAATCACGTAACCCGGCCCGGCGCGGTGAAGGAAGCATTGAGGCATCCACGAACGGACAAATGAGAAACCATATGCATACGGACCGACATACGGACTTAATAAACCGAAATAGTTCGGAAAACGGATCAAATCGAGTAATCGATTATATCGAACGAGTGTCCGTAATCGCTCCGGATATCGGACTAATATCAAGATTCGGATAGATGGTCATAATACTCATTAAGTAGTGGACGGAAACATAATTAAGAGTTAATTATGATAAACGGATAGAAATAGACGATTCGAACCATACCGGGAGAATCAAGGCATTGTGGGCCCACCTCGGACCCAACCATAGTAAAGTACGTACATTATGGGTAATAAACCTTAGGGAGTCGTCCATAATCATTCTAGAGTGTTTCGACTCCATTTATGGAAGTTACATACTTATAGGTCAACTTAGAGAAATTGATTCAATCTTACTGAAGGATTTGGCGCTATTTTCAATCTCGAATTCCGAGAGGCAGAAGTACAATCAAAGCTCGTTTTCAAGCCTGATAGGCTCAGAACATGCCAAAGAATAAAGGGCAAGGCTTTACATACCTCGGATTGCGCCTTACGCTCCTTAAATCTCGGCTCCCGTTTCGTCCAAAAAATCGCAAATGGTCATTCTTACCAATTACTATTCATGCAAGCTAATATTTCAACTTGGGGTTATTCTTGGCTACCGAAATTCCCAAAGACTTCCCCTATAATTATGACATCCCCGAGACTTAGCTCGGCTCAGAATAACCAACCACAAGCCAACAACAACACCAACAAACACAATAAAACGCAATATGACCTATTTGGTCATCTTTCCAACATAATGTCATAACTTCCGTTTTTCAACTTCATATTTCCGATTCAATCTCCACATGCTAATCAAAATCATTACAATTCCATTCGGAAACATATCATAACATTACTACCACGCATATACAAAATATACATAAAATATACAAAGCATGCAAACTTTCCACCAAAACCACAATTTATCCAATTCTTCCAATCTTTAACATACAAGTTCATAACACATTTCCAACATCCAAATTCATCAACCTTAACCATATTTTACACCTTAACCACTTCATTCCCATCATTTCATAAATTCATACTAAATCAACATAAACTTCCACATTCCATTTTCATACAAACTTACATCATTTTTCCTACACTTACCATACAAGGATCATAACTACACAACTAACACATTAAACAACACAATTCGTCACCATGACAAATCCTCTATAGTTCACGGCCAACACCCTTTTTTTCCAAGTCAACCAAGTTCATTCTACTCTCATTTTCAATTCATATCCTACATTAATCACAACTAGAATACAACATAAAATCCAACACATCTTATCTATATAGCCATGCACACTCACGGCTACAACACACTTGCACACACACACGGCTAACACACACATCATCACAATTCCATGATTTCCATTCAATTCCACACACTACAACATGCATATATCTTCCATAACATAAAAGAGAACATGAAATTCTTACCTTTCCAACTCTCTTCTTCTTGCCAAGACAAACACTCCCTTGACTTGAAAATTATACTAGCTTGTAAAGCTCCTTGAGCTTAGTAATAATCCCACAAGAATTTGAATTTGAATCAAAGGATTGAACTCCAAGAATTTTTTCTTCTTTTTCTTTCTCTCTTTTCTCTCAAACCCGAAGTGCTCTTCCTTTTTTTTCTTGATTTTTCTTCTATTTTCTTGAAACTTCTATGAGTTAATGACTCATATATAATCCTCTCCATTAATTAAGCACATGGAAAATTTGCATAAAAATTGTTGTGGGCTTGGCCTTCATGGCCGGCCACCCCTTTAATAATTGGGCCCAATTTTCTTTTCATTTATTTGGCCCAATAAGCTAGAATTCTTATTTCAAAATTCCCGAAACAAATTTCCAAAATTCCAATTTTGCCCTTAGGCCTTCTCCGGTGTTTTCGCGTTCAAATTTCCATAACCAACATACTCGTACTAAGAAAATTTCAAACATAGCCTTCTTTCTCATAATTCACAACTATCTCGAATTTTTCGATTATGCAAAAAGACGGGATGTAACAGATATGTACATATGTTATCGTTCAGGGTACGACGGGGCCCTGTCCCGTCATATGATGTCGTTGTCACTCTTAGAGGTCTGTGGTCACAAGTGTGGAGTCCGTGTGTGGTTGTTGTTTTGTTATATGGTTATGACTTGTGTTTGGGGCGTACCCATTTGTAGGGCGGCCTTTGTCGGAAACTCGCGTAGCTATATATGTTTATCATGGCGGTGTAGTATGAAGGTAGCCTTCTCGGCTTGTGTTTGTTGGGGCCTTCTATATATGTATATATAATGACTTTGCGGCTTTTGC
>NW_026719224.1:0-12018 GCF_029784015.1 Lycium ferocissimum | reverse complement strand
TTTGTAATTCATGAAACTTTTTTCCCAAATTTTCCCAAATCAAAACCCGACACATTCATACTAAGTAAGGTCCAAATGTGGCCTCGTTCCTTACAAGTCAAAATATTTCGAATTTTCCGAATATGCAAAAATGCCGGATATAACAAGATGATTGTCAAAGGTTATATCTATCATTTAGTGTGGGTTCAAGAGACAGAAGCAAAACCATCGACTCTTCAATCTATTCTGTGGTAGAACGAGTCCCGAACGTGGGTTCCCGGACGAGCTCCAGTGTCTTCCCCATCACGACCCAACTTGGCCGTAGGCCATGACTAGTGTAAGGCCCTAGCCGGGCACTCGTACATATCGCTGCAACTATAATCATACCATAGCAAACCTAATAAGAACTCAAACATACGTAAAGGCACTCCGTATCGCGTATACATATATACATATCGTACATAAGCACGAGGAGCATTCGAACACAAACACAACCGCACATCGACTACCCACAACCCACACACGTGTCTACGGACCTCTGCGCAGTCATACCGTAATCATATGACGGGAGAGGCCCCGGGGTACCCCCGAATAGACATACGCATATATGTGAGAAGAGTACCATTTCAAAATATGGGCTCGGGCAAGGGGAGCACTCGAAGACGGTCATGGGAATCCTAAGCCGGCGGATCGAAAAATAATCGTCTATACTGTGAAAAGCACGAAAACGCGTTTCCAGAAGAAAGGGGGTCGGTACGGAATATGTGCGAGGCATGTATAAGCCCGGAACACAAGAATTGTGGTCATAATCGAATCGGGATTTACGAAACAAAGTGTGATAATCGAAAAATCAAAAAGACTTGCCTTGAATTATATATCATGCGTGTCAATATCATATCATCAAATCATTATATACGTACATTGTGCGAGCCCTCCCGGTCGATCGGTGAATGAGATCATATAATCGTCATGTATAGCCATCATATAATCATATATATATATATACCGTACCGGCCCCCTCTGTTTTTGGGGACTCGGTGAATGGAATCATCATATGCCATCCTGGCCGCCATCCCCATATCATCACATCACATCATATCATCATATGTATATACATACTATACCCGGCCCTCTAGTGAGGGACTCGGCGAATAATGAAATGAGCGTATACGAATACATACTCGACCCCGGGACTCGATGAAAAAGATGTAGTAACGGCCCTCGCACGAGCGGTGAGGGGAGCCATGTGCACGCCGTCACCATTACAGACTCAATGTATAAGTAAGTAGTCGACGCTCGAGAATTAAAACGGAAATCATATTAAGTTCTTTCAAAAACAAGTCGTTAGGACTACACAAAGGAAAATCTCGGGACCACGGCTATGCCGAGCCAATGCGGGACGACCATGAAAGTTAAGGTCATAATACGTTATATAATCATTTACGAACATATCAAAGCAATCCGGTTTCGTACGAAAATTACGGCCATTATTAGACATAGAATCCATTAAGAACAAATTCTTTTTTGCAACATTTGAAATCCAATCATACCAAGGACTTAAGGACACGGTTCGACCATATTAAGAATGCGAATATCAAGAAGTGAATAAAAATCATATATATGCTCGGACCTTAAGAACGGAAATTACCTCGAGGCTAGTATCTGCTTTAATACAACTAGGACATGCCAAAAAGAAAGGTGAGCTTCCATACCTCGTCCGCTTTCAATGTGTCCAAACCTAACTCTCGGGCTTCCCGAAGATCTCTGGCAACATCATTAAATACCAAAAATTAGCTATAGATAATTAGGGATTCCATCCCGCGCTGGCAATTAATTTACGAAATTTGGGCAGCATCTCCCCTATAAATCCTTACTTGGGAATTCAACTAGAGACCCAATTCATCAACAACAATACCAACAACCATGTTTACAACATCAACAATCAATTCAACGCGTTAAAACATTAGTACCTCTTTTACATAATTCAACAACATTCCATTATATTCAATTCAACTGTGTACATTCAAGTCAACATCATCGCTCACATGTTCAAGTACTAATCCGAAACCATTCAAACAATATTCAAGAACATTTCAAACAATCCGCACAATATTCAAACAATCCAACCAAACCATTATTCCACCCAAAACCTCCCCCAACTTCACATGAGCAACAATAACACATTTCTTTCTTCCAAGTCTCATGAACTACACCAACAATCCCCACATTAGCAACATTATTCTTATAAATACAAGAAACTATCTTAAGATTCCATTAACTTCGACAACAAGCTACAAACGAATTTGACTTCAACTTAAATCATTAAACCTGCATTTCATCATAGAATCCACAACAACAACATCCAAACATGCTAAATAAATTAATTCATCACTCCTACACAACATAACATGCACACGGCCTGGTATGATCAACACTCACGGCTCAACTTGACATGCAATATTTCATGAGTTTCATCCGTTTTCCTACATACTTTCAACATACACAAACCATCGAGAACATATAAAAGAAGATTAAACCTTACCTTCTTCACTCACTTCTTCACTCGGCTATGGTTTGTTCTTGCAGAAATAAGTGGTTTGCTTGCTCCAACAACTATCTCCCGTTAAAAGAGGACCTTTCAATTGGTTGAATTTCTAGAAGAAAATATTTTTTGATCCAATCTTTCTTGGACCTTAACTTTCGGTGGTCGTAGTAGAATGGCCTTCTTATTTTCTTTCTCAAGTTTCTTGAATTTTCCAAGAGGTGAAGGTGATGAAAATGATCACTTAGTCATCTTTTAACTACATATATTAGCCATCCATGTGGCCATGGCCCACACCCCATATGGCCGGCCACATGGCCCCTTTAATTTCATGAATTGTCCACTTCCTATAATTCACTTTTAGTCCCAAATTTTTCCATAATATTCCTGTTATATCCCGCATTGTGTACATTGGGATATTCCGAGCTAATTGCGGAAAGTTAACGACAAGGCTATTTTTTTCTGACTTTGTTTTAAGGCATGAGTTGCTTATGATTTTATTGGTATGGAATATTAAGGAAAATTTAGGGTCGAAAAGTGAAATTTTTTTAAACTTGATATTTCATGAAAATGGCCATATGTGGCCATGTGTGTGGGGTGTGGGCCATGGGCCACATGGATAAATTATATATGTGGTTAAAAGATGACAAAGTGATTATTTTCATCATCTTCACCCCTTAGAAATTTCAAGAAACTTGGAGAAAAACCAAGGAAGGCCATTCGGCCATGACCACCGAAAATTAACCCCTTGAAAAATTGATCAAAAAAAAAAATTATTTTCTTCTAGCAATTCAACCAATTGAAGGTCCTCTACAACGTGAAGTAGTTGTTGGAGCAAGCAAAACATCCGTTCTTGCAATTTACAATCCTAGCCGAGTGAAAAACTAAGCGGAAAAATGTATGGTTCAATCTTCTTTTTCATATGTTATGGATGATTTGTACATGTTGTAGTGTGTGGAATTGGATGAAAATCATGAAACCTTGGATGTTGGTGTTGAACCGTGGATGTTGGATTGGCCGTGTATATGCTATGTTGTGTAGAAGTGAAGAATTAATTCTTTTTAGTATGTTTGATGTTGTGTTGTGGATTCTATGATGCAAATGAAAGTTTAATGGTTCAAAATGAAGTTATAGTCGTTTGTGGTTTGTTATGGAAGCTAATGTGATTGTAATATGGTTTCTTGTATTTATGATAATAATGTTGTCAATGTGTGAATTGTTGGGGTAGTCGATGAATTTGGAAGGAAGAAATGCGTTGTTGATTGTTTTCTTGAACTTGGAGGGTTTGGGGTTGCATGGTGTATTGGAGGGGCTGATTTGAATATTCTGTTGATTGCCCGAAGTGTTCTTGAATCTTGTTTAAATGGTTTGGATTAGTACTTGAACGTGTGAATATTGATATTGTTTGATCGTATGCGGTTGATTTGAATGAAAATGAAATATCGTCGAATTATATAGAAAAGAGTTACTAATGTTAGAATGCGTTTTGAATTCATTATTGATGTTGTTGGAATGGTTGTTGGTATTGTTGTTGGTGATATTGGCCGAGTTGAATTCTCGGGGTTATTGAACTTATAAAAGGAAATCTTTACTGCCCAAATTTAGAATAAAGTGATGGCTTGGGATTGGATCCTTAAGTACTTAAAGCTAATGTTTGGTGTTTAATGACGTTATTGTAGCTCTTGGAGAGCCCGAGACTTAAGTTTGGATTAGCTTAGGTAGCGAATGAGGTATGTAAACCTAACCTTTCTTTTGGCATGCCTTAGACGGAAGTAAGATATAACATGATTTGTGCCTTGGGGTAACTCCATTCTTAAGTTCCGAGCATGTTTATGATTCATATTTGCTTCTTGATGTTGGCATCCTTATATGGTCAAGCTATGGTTTATATGTCTTTGATATGATTGGATTTAAAATGTTGTATAAATAGTTTTGTTCCTAAAGGCTCCTATGTCTAAAAATGTCCGTAGCTTTCATAGACAGAACCGGATAGCTTTGATATGCTCGTAAGTGATTCTATAGCGTATAATATCTCTAACTTTCGTGGGCGGGCCCGGATTGGTATGATGCATATCCATGGGCCCCGAGACTTTCTTTGTATAGTCCTAATGACTTTTTAAAAGAACATAATATGGCTATCATCCCAACCCCCGAGTATGATTACTTACTTATCTGGTGAGTCTGAAATGAGGATTTTTATGCATATGATTTTGATACGTAACTATGATTTCTAAAGTTCTATTTGATATGTACCCGAGTGACATTCGGAAGGAACTTGATTTGGCTATTGTCTGGTTTGTAAATGATAGTTCGTTTTGATTATTCTATTGAGTCTTTGTGAATGTTTTAAATTGCATATAGTTTCTCACGATTCTACAAGCATTCGTTATTACCTCTTTCACCGAGTCCCGAGCCGGTATGTTATCGTGCGCACTATGTTATATTCCGACGTATGATGTGATTCCGAAGTATGATGTGATTCCGAAGTATGATGTGTTACGAAGTATGATGTGATACGAAGTATGATGTGATACGGAGTATGATATGTTCGGAGGTATACAATATTTCGAAGTATGATGTGTTGTGGCGCCAAAGATGGAGTGGTGACCACGTTCTGTCCGCCGGGTCCCATTGTCACACCCCAATCCCGATGGGGCATGATGGGCACCCGACCCCTTACTCAGAGCCGAGCGAACCCGCTGGTTCTTGTGATATTCATAATCTCACTGGACTCTCAAACCACGAAATGAAATGCATAATGAAAGCTTCTCAACAACATTCTGTTCGTTATTCTCGTATCACGCAAAATCGGTAATCATATGATCTTTATAACATAGTGCATGATGACACATCGGCTTGCAGGGCCGCTACAAGATTGACATGCTTTCCACGTGACTCTGTCTGCAAAGTCTCTAACTTTATTCCAGATACCATAACGTAGATACTCTGACTCGGCAACACTCCGGAATGAAATGGAGCTCGCCAATGTCACGACCCAACCCCGTAGGCCGTGACTAGTGCCCGATCTGGGCACCCAAACATATTTATCAACACTATCTCAAATCAGAACGAACGCATTCAAACATATGTAACAAAAGCCGATAAGGCTATATTTAAACTCAGATAATTTCCAGAAGAATTTCGGCAGAGTTTCCTTTGTTTTATGGACTATCCAAAATAACCCTGCACACAGGAAATACCAACAAAGGCCACACAGGGCCACAAAATAACATATACATATGCGGACCGGCCGCCGCCAACAAAATATCATATACATATGCGGACCGGCCGCCGCGGCGAATGGAATCGCCCAAACACAACAGATACAAACACAGTCATACGGAAATAGGCACAACCCACAGAATATGTCCACAGACCTCTAATACAGACAGACAACTCATATGGCGGGACAGGGCCCCACCGTACCCCAAATAGTCCAAACATACGTACGAATGTACAAACAAAGATATATACCAAAATGTATGCTCCGGATCAAGGGAGCAATCCAAGACAGCAGAAATGTGTAGCCTATAGTGGGGGATCACCAACGTCTGTACCTGCGGGCATGAAACGCAGCCCCCGAAGAAAGGGGGTCAGTACGAAAGAAGTACTGAGTATGTAAAGCATAGAGTACAGAAATCCAAACCACAAACAAACTAAAGATACGGAGAGAAAACATCGGATTAGTATAACAAAATACAGACGAAAACATATGTACATAATGCAAATCAAAATCATGCATAACGCTCAGGAACGTGGTCACCACTCCGACGCTGGTGCCACAACACAGCATACTCCAGAAGGTTTCATATCTCCGAACATCTCCGAACATATCACATCATATCATCATACAAATCATATCGTAAGCCATATCACAGCATAACTCCAGAACGGTAACCGGCCCTATGGCGAGGTCTCGGAAACCGTAACACAGCATACTACCGAATTTAACATAAGGCGCACGATCACAAAACCGGCCCGGGAACCGGTGAACGGAGTTACATAAGGGCACGAGCAGAGTCGTGAGCAGACAATGCAATTTGTATGTCAAAATAGCCTTTCAAAACTTGATTACTTCATAAGTCAATTCATTAACTAAAATAGTCAAATAATTAATTAGTACGGAAGTTTATTTCACAAAATATTTCCAAAGTGGTACGTATGGCTTCCAAAACGTGGCATAGTGTCTCATAGGGTTCAAACATTATTTCATAATTAAACATTATTTCATAGGGAACAATTTCAAAATCGAAGATTCTTTATCGAAATTTAGCCAAAAGAGATTCTAGTAGAACAAATAATGCATCTCGGGGTTAGCGGGCCCACCTCGGGTCAAGCCGAGGTGGCAATCATAATTTATGGACGTTTAGAGTCTATGAGATCATACTTAAAGATTTCAAAGTACACTGATCACATTTTCATAGATTTCGGACGTTAGATTGCTTTCTAGTCAAAATAGAGTCAATAGGCTTCAATTGAATTGAATGAATAGTAGCTGTTTTATAAATTGGATTTCGAGGAGCAGAATTGCTCTCGGGGTTCCGATATCGACCTAGCATACTAAGACATGCCAAAGAAAGGAGTGGGGAGCTTTACATACCTTAGATACGTCTTACGCTAGCCCAAAACTCACGTCCCGTTTCGTCCAGAATCTGTAAATGGTCAAAGTTACCCATTAGAGATTTCGATACTTAAGGATTTACTTAACTTCACCTTTGCCTACCGAAATTTCGGCAAAGACTTCCCCTAGATATATAACATCCCCGAGGCTTAACTCGGCTCAAAACACATCAACAACAACCCAACAACATCAATAATCATTACAAATTACATTATGGCACAAATGGTCTTTCTTCTACACAATTCAACAATTTTCATCCAAACTTCACACTAGCCAACTAATATCAACATTTTTCATATTCATTAACTGATTCAATATTATTCACACATATTCCAATAACGTTCCAAACGACATACATAACTTCAAGCATTCCACCAATTTCCATATTTCATCCAACTCTTCCATAAACATAACAAAGCTTCCAAATCACATTGTCTTTCTTCCAAACTCATCAACAACAATCATAATCCATATTTAAAGCTTTAATGCTATGGATATACAAGGATATACACAAATATACCAAAGGTATGTATTTTCCCATAGTGTTCCGAAATTATTTTCCAACACCAATTCAATTCATTAAACATTCATTCACGTTATAAAAGTCACAACAACGCCATTAACAAGCTAAATAAAATGACATTCATTGCTTCACCTTCAACATGGCTCACGGCCACCTCTCACACACACACACACACACGGTTTCATACACACACACCAAAACGACGGAATTCTCATCTATTCGCATTCCTTATCATATTCATACCAATTCCATAACATTAAAAGGGTCAAATTCTTACCTTTTCTTGAAATTCCAACTCGCCGCAAACGTCGCTCTTCCGCCAAAACAATTATATCAAGTTGGAGAGCGTCTTGAACCCACTACAAATATGGGAAGAACAAGATTTTTAAGATTGAAACCAAGCTAGGAAATTTTTTTTCTTTCACTCTATTCGGCCGAATGGCCTTGTTGATATGCTCTCAAGTTTTTTTTCTTTGTTTTGATTTTTCTTGAATGTTCCATGGCCAACAAGATATATATTGTTGATTAATGGTCACATGATAATCACATGACCATTTAAATGAGGTTTGGGCCAAGCCTCTTGGCGACCACCACCCTCAACTCGGGCCTTAAATTTTGTTCAATTTTTTCTTGGCCCAATTCATTAGAATTCTCGTTTTGTAATTTCCGAAACTAATTTCCAAAATTCCAAATTTGCCCCCGGCCTTCTCCGACGTCTTACACCAATAATTTCCCATAAACCAACATAACATATTAACTAGAATCAAAGGATTGACTTACAACATACAAGTCACGATTATTTTGAAATTTCCGAATATGCGAAAACACGGGATATAACATTCAACCCCGCTGGAGCATCCTCTAGCAACATCTTCCACTCATCTGTATACACCTGCGTGGCATGAAACACAGCGCTCACAAGAAGGGACGTCAGTACGAGCGATGTACTGAGTATGTAAGGCATGAGTAAAACATTTTAGAGGATACAAAGCATGAGTAGTAACAAGACGAAAACATAGGGCATTTCATGAGATAAAAGAGTAACCTGTACATCTGAGTGCCCTTTTAGGCGGAACCATGCAGCAGGCCGCGGAATGTGCAGCCCGATCCATATATATGTAATAAAAGAGTAACTCCGTACACACGAGTGCCTTTTAGGCGGAACCATGCATGCTTAGTCTTTGCGGGACGTGCGGTTCCGATCCATATATATATTATATTACTGCGGAACGTGCAGCCCGATGATATATCCCGCCTTTTTGCATAATCGGAAAATTCGAAATAATTGTGATTTATGAGGAATGAGGTCAAGTTTGGACTTTTCTTAGTATGTGTATGTTGGTTATGGAAGTTTGAATGCGGAAACAATGGAGAAAGCCTAAGGGCAAAATTGGAATTTTGGAAATTTGTTTCGGGAATTACAAAACGAGATTTTAGCCAATTGGGCTCAAAGGAATAAAATGAAAAATGAGGCCCAACTTGGAGAGGGTGGCCGCCATGATGTTGGCCCAAGCCCCATGTCACATGAAAGTCATGTGACATTTAATTAGAAGAGATGACATGTATATATACATGTTCATCCTTTGGAATATTCAAGAAATCAAAAGAAAAATCAAGAAGAAAAAAGAGAAGGAGCCGTCGGCCCTAGAGAAAGAAGAGAGAAAAAAGAAAAGAAAATTTTTTCCAAGCCTCCAATCCTAGTTCAAAATTGTAATCTTCCTATATTCTTACTAAGCTCAAGGTGCTCTACAAGTTGGTATAATTTTCAAGGCAAGGAAGAGCTTCCTTTGGCAAGTGGAAGAGATTGGAAAAGGTAAGATTTTTACTTGTTATGTTGGAGGAATTACATATATACGTTGTAGCATATGTAGAGTGTCACACCCTGATCTTACCGGGGTGTGATGGGCACCCGACCCCATATTCGGAGCCGAGCGAACCCGCTGACTCTTATTACTCACATATTCTCTTTGGATGCTTAAATCAAATAAAGGTAAAATACATAGTAAAATTTTCAAAATTTCTTTTTTGACGTTTCCCAATTTAAACACGATGCAGCAAGCGTAAAGACTCTGTAACATAATGCGTAATAAAAATATATTAGCTAATGGACCCACTCTCAAAACTGACACTCTGGACTCACGACTCTGTCTGCAAAGTCTCTAACTTTGAACAAACTGCACAGCACATATAATCTGACTCGGCAGCCTCCGTACAAATAGAGCCTACCAACTCAGCCGGAACGTCTTTGCAATAGCTCTTTACTTGTCATGAGCGTACTGCGCGGCATGAAACGCGACGCCCACAAAAGGGGCGTCGGTACGAGTAATGTGCCGAGTATGTAAGGCATGAATAGTATCACGAGACCATAATAGAGAACATAAAACACAACCTAAGAGAGTGGTATAACACGTATCTCTTTTGTCTACCATGACATATATTATGCAAGTTAGCTTTACCTTTTGGAGTACTATATAGATGCTTGCAAGTAAAGCGCGACCGTGCGGGTGCGGTGTATAGCGCCGACCATATAGGTGCGGTGGACTGCTTTGCCCGACCATATAGGTACGGTGTGATGCTTACGAGCGGTAGACCATGGAGTAAAGGAATAATTTGTCATGCCGAGTGCCCCTTGGGGTGGATGCCATGCATGCTAGCTTTAAAAAAAAAATGTAAATATCCGTAAGTAAGCCGCCCGACCACGTAGGATTGGTGTATAGCCGCCCGTCCATATAGGAACGGTGTATAAGCCCGCGTCCGAACCTCTCTCGCGTCCGGCGTGTAATCTCGCCCACCGCGGTGGTGTATGTCGCCGCCGCCCGTTGGACGGCACGATGTCATAAAATAAATCATGTGTAAACATAAAGCATGCATGAGAGCCCAAGTGAAAACTACAACTCTATCGGAGTGACGTAAGGTCGGTAACCTCCGATTACATTATGGAATAATCAGGATCACCTGCCTCACCTTGAAGGAACTAATCTCATAAGGCGAGACTATCAATCAAGGATGACATCACGGGAAAACATAAAACGGGGTCATGACACTTATCATTTCATATACTTTGAAACCTTTAAAATAGTCATTATCCAAAATAGCTTAACATTTCATATCGTCGTATTCACGGTACGAACATATCCTTGACATATTCGTTCTAGTCATTTTCTCATGTCTAGCATCATTATTGTCATCATAAAATTATAGATAGTTGCTTGATATAAAACTTTCAAGAATCTTAAAACTTGGATTTTGGAGAAAAATGGACATTTTGGAAAACATTCATAAACTCTTAGGATGGAAAATCATGCTTTGGAATCATAACCTCTAACTTTTGAAAATAAGGACGTTATGGGAACATTTATAAAATGCAACGTATGATTCATGCCATAGAAGGAGAAAGGACGAGCCTTAACATACTGTCTCACGACCAATTAGCTACGCTTAATCATCCAAGCTCGCTACCGCTATTCTACATTCAAGAAAATTGACGCAACCATTAGATTCATTATCATGTGCCTCTCTTAACCCTTCAAATACATTTACTTATAATGCGAAATTTTGACGGCATCTCCCCCGTAACTACACCGTCCCGAGAATATGGCTCGGCCCAATTCATCCGTTAACAGCAATCCGGAATTCAATCCGGCCAAACTATCCACAATACCAATAATTATTCTAGCAACACTTCAACATTCAATTCTATTCAATTCAATTCAATTCAATTCAATTCAATTCACATGTGTCACGACCCAACCCCGTAGGCCGTGACTTGTGCCCGATCTGGGCACCCAAACGCATCTATCGAACGCTATCTCAAATTATATCAAACACGCCCAAGTATCCAACCGGAGCCGACAAGGCTATGTTTCAAATTTGGATGATTTCCAGAAAAAAAATTTCGGCAGAGTTTTCTTTGTTTTACGGACTACCCAGAATAGCCCTGCACACAGAAGATACCAACAAAGGCCACACAGGGCCAACAACACAACGTATTTACATATGCGGACCGGCCGCCGCGGCGAATGGAATCGCCCAAACACAACATATACATACACATCTGTACAGCATGACCCTAACCCACAAACATGTCCACAGACCTCTAAACAAACAGACAGAATCATATGACGGGACAGGGCCCCGCCGTACCCCTGAACAAATACATACATATGCAACAAAAAGTGTATATACCAAAATATATGAGCTCCGGAAGAAGGAGCACTCCCCCAGAAAGGGGGAACGGATGGCCAGGCAGGTGGGTTTCAAAGCGACGGCGGTACTGCCCGGGGATGAACGGGCCCCGGGAAAGGGGTCTCGGAATATGTCGGTATTAAAGCAGGAGACAAAAAATAGGATCAC
>NW_026719223.1:0-11863 GCF_029784015.1 Lycium ferocissimum | reverse complement strand
TATGGCGTAACCTTTAGATGAAATAAGCATCATTTAAGTTCAAAACAATATCGTCGTGCTAAAACAAATTCGAGACATATCACATACTTATTCAAAGTTCATAAATAGGGAAACAAGCTAGCATCCATGCCTCAAAGAAGGTAAACCGTAAAACTTATTATCGCTACTCTAACGATACAATTCGAACCATTTAGGAGAGTGTCCCATTTGCTTAAACGGATCCTCTACTCATTCTAAAGCTAAGTGACAGCCTCGAGTCTTTGGGATTAGATTAGAGTTTTAGTTAAGAAATCAAAACTCGATTAAAGATTTGAACAACAAACTTGGACATATCTACTATTGGCGGGCATGGTCGGGAGAAACTCAAGCTACTAATCACAAGCAAAAGATCAAACCTTATCACATTTTCAAATAGCATGCATAGGTTAAAAATCGGTCCAACCCTCTTTGTTAGAACTTCAACACACAAAAGAGATAGGGTAAACTTTAGAGATTTCAACACATCTCAAACAACTCCCTTAAACTAGGTATTTTGTTATACAAAACTATCAGGGGCATGCCATAATTAACAGAATGACCAGTTAATTGGTGTGTATATCAACACTTTCAAATTCTATTATAAAAGAAGAAACATTTTTCCCCAAAATTTAACCAACTTATAAAAAATAAAAATAAAAACTAATAGTTGGGATATGATAATAACCTTGAAGGACCAAGTCGAACTATCAATGTTTGCTTAAGCAAAACAAGAAAAAGAAGATCCTTTGGTTGAGCTTGTGAACTTAAACAAACTTTAAGTGGTTGCCCTTGGTCAACCACAACATTCATCAAGAAACGAAGAAGACTAGATATACGTTCTAAAGGAATACTTGTAACAAACAAGGAAACAACAAATAGCAACAAATGCATCAAGACCATATTTAAAGTATCATGTCTTAAAATTAGCTATTCCTACGGTTCAGACAGGGACAGATTTGTAGTTCAAGATTTACCCTACATCAAACCACGGTCTCAAGATAACAAGTTAAATACTAATCCCATCTCCAATGATTATTTTCTTAAACAGAATCCTACCAAACTTAAGTAACCATTAATCTAGATGTCCATACTTAACTGTTATCTTTAGTGTAAACAGACTGAAACTGAAGCATCTTAAACAACAACACTAAGGGAATTGAGAACTATTAATCCATGAGATCAACTAACCATCACTATGGACTAGAAAGGGCAATTACCAATTAAAGGTCATGTAATGAGCACTTAAACTGGTTCACAACTACAATCAAAGCCATATTAATCAAGTCAATCAAAACTAGAGCTAAGATATTCTAGCAGCCTATGTAAAATATTGCTCACAAAATAAACTTCATCAATCAACTTAGATAATCTCCACACTATACAACTTTGAACCGATCTATTTCAAATGGCAAACAAGAATTGAATGTACTAATCACACATTTACATACTAAAGCCTAAATTAAGACTGGAATTTAAGGAAAAGCTAAGGATTACCTTACATTGATCATGTGATTCATTACCAACTTAACATAGAGGTTATGAGGGAGCTCATTTGCTAAGTCAAACACATTCGGAGAATTAAAGAAGATCGCTTTAGAATCACCGAGTGTTTGAACTAAATGACTTGGGAGGTTTATGGAACTAAAATTCAAAAGGAAAAAAATGAAGTCTTTCTTGGTTTACAAAGCCGTCACACCCTAATTTCCGATAGGCGACGATGGGCACCCGACCCTTACTTAGGCCGAGCGAACCCGACTCTCGTAATAATACTCATAACCATACCGTCCCGCAACCCGACATAAGTACATAATGAAAATTTTTCGAAAACAAACATGCTTTTCATCTTTTTCAAATCAAATAAAGTCTGCAATCGTATGAAATCTGTAATATAATGCACAACAATACTTCGGCTTATATAGCCGCTTGCCAAACAAATCAGAACATAATGCATAATAATACACCGGCTTACATAGTCGCTTACAACCGACGTCTTATACACACGACAACGTACGCAAAGTCTCTACCATAACCTGATACCATAATAAAAGCACTCGACTCAAGAACACTCCGAGGGGAAATGGAGCTCGCCAATCCAAATTGAACCTCTTCTACTCATCCGTATATACCGCGCGGCATGAAAAGCACCCCGAAAGAAAGGGGGGTCGACGGAATACGTCTTGAGCATGTAAAGCATAGCATACCGAAAACGAGGTCATAACCGAAGTAAGGAGCGAAAAGTGAGAATAATGACCGAATACCAAAGTGCTTGCATACGAAACACAAATCGTACATCGAGGGAAAGACAAATATAATAATCGTAATGCTGTAAATGCTTACTTCGAAATACGAATCATGCATATCAATGTCATGTATTATATCCGGCCCATAATAGGACCTGAGTGACATAGCGAATAATCGTCATATTCATACCGTAACACATCATAACATCATAACCTATCATATGAGATAACATTAACCGATGTGAGATTCGCCTAAACCAACGTGGGATTCGCCTAAACCAATGTGGATTTGCCTAAACCAAAGTGGGATTTGCCTAAACCAATGTGGGATTTGCCAAACCAATGTGGAATTTTGCCTCATCATTGGGTTTGCCCCACCATTGGGTTTGCCCCACACCACCGGCCCGATACCAACCGATCACACTCGAATACATATATACATCATATAACGTGTCCCGCCCTCCAAATGTGAGGGACTCGGTAAATCAGATCATCATATCATCCTGTTATCATATATCATATCAGACTTTGTATCACATCATATTTTGTAATACACATCATACATATATACACAGTACCCGGCCGAAAGGGGCTCGGCATACCGGACACATCATAACACCATAATATATACACGATTCCCGACCAAAATGGGGCTCGGCGAACCGGACACATCACACTCCGGAAAACACATCATTTACAAACCGAGAAACCATATGCACACAAATCCTCATTACTGACTCAACAGAATGATCAAACAAGCCCTCATTTAAAATCCAAAACGGTAGTCAAATCAAGTTCCCTCCGAACGTCACTCGGGAACAGATCAAATAGAACTTCAAAAATCATAGTTACGTATCAAAATCATATGCATAAAAATTCTCATTTCAAACTCGACAGACAAATAAGTAATTATACTCGGGGGTCGGAAGCATAGCCACATTAAGTTTTTTTCAAAAATAGGTCGTTAGAACTAAACATAGAAAGTCGCGGGACCCACAGACGAGCGTCAACCCAATCCGGGCCCGTCTATGAAAGTTAAAGATTATTACTCGTTATCAAATCATCTACGAACGTTTCATAGCAATCCGAGACCATATGTGAAAGTTACGGCCGTTCGTAGTTACAACTCTTTTAAAAACAAAACTTTTTATAAAACTTTTGAAATCCAACCATACAAAAGACATATAAACCATAGCTTGACCATATAAGGATGCCAACATCAAGAAGCAAATATGAATCATAAACATGCTCGGAACTTCGGAATGGAGTTGCCCCCAAGGCTTCATAACATATCATAGCTTACTTACATCTGTGGACATGCCAAAAGAAAGAAGGGGTAAGCTTTACATACCGGAAGATAAATTCTCGACTTTCGACCTACTTCCTCTTTCAATTTGCTTAAGAATTATTCGTAGCCTCGTAATCTACATATAGAACCATCCATAATATCGTTAGGATCATCGTCATACGCTCGTCTTAAACACTTAATGAAAGTCCTTTTAAATTCCGTCAAAATTCGACAAAGATTTCCCTGTTTATGTGCCTAGCAGAAATTCCAATTCAACAACCAACAACATCAACAACAAAACCAATAGTAATAACATTATTTCCAACACCAACATATGTCATAAAATAGCCCACACACTGTTTTCTAAATTTCCCAACCAACCAACTTGGAATACAACTAATTTAATAACTTTATTTCCGTAAAGAAGTCGAAATTTATACTAACAACATCAATAACAACATTCTCAACATCCTACAAGATAAATATATGTATTTCCATCCAAATTTCTCTTCAACCCTCAATCCATAATCCAATAACATCAACACAACAAACTATAACTCTATTCTTGCATTTATTCCTTAATCACACTTAATAAAGAGAGGATTTGAAGATTCATACCTTGCTTTTATGAAAGTAGCAAAATCATCAACATTTTCTTGTTCCCATGCTCCTCTAACTCCAAATGAAATTATATTCGTGACTATGCGTTGCTCGGACTTCGATTGGTACTTCGTTACTTGAAATTTCACTCAAAATTCTCATTTTGTGAGGCATATTTGCTCCCTTTTTTGTGCTGAATTTTCTCCGAAAATTTTTGGAACTGAAAAAAAATGAGGTTTCTGTCCCTTTTTAAAAAAAAATGCCAAAGTCGGTTTCACCGTAGCTACAAGCACCGTGCTGTCGTACCGTAGCGATATCGCGGGAATGCTTTTTCGCGTCGACAAGCTCGGTTGTAACGTTTATAATTCTCTACTCCGATGTCCTATCAATGAACGGTTTGTTGTATTACAAAATAGACTCCACGAACTTCATTTTAGGCTTTAAAACACCTTATAACTCCACATATACTATGAGATATGTGCCTCCAAAGTTGGCTAAAAATTCGCCCAAAGATTTTCCAAATTTTCGTCGAACTTATTTTCTTCACTCTACTCGATCTCGAAATATTCCGACACTCTCCATACATGATATTTGTCATTTATTCTACTAATAATGGCCATGTTCTCGTGTTTCAAAATACTCTTTCCCGATTACGACTTACGAGGTCGTAATTCACCCTTTTTCTTCGTTGTTACGTACTTTCCATAATTCACTTTTAACCCCCAAATTTTCCTTATTCCAAATTTACCCTTAACACTCCATGCCAATGAAAAGATGAATATGCAACTTATGCACTTTTAACACAATCGAAAGAAATTACAACCTTGTCCTTAACTTATCATGACTAACTCGGATTATCCCAATGTACCAAAATACGGATATAACATCCTTCCCCATTTAGAACATTTTTGTCCTCGAATGTTCAACTAATCGCATTTTGGCCCCAAATTGTGAGGATCTCTAACTTTCCTTTATTACCATAACCCGCAATCTCTTCTACCAATCATATCTCTTTTCCATCTCCTCTTACCTTACGAAGAATGTAATAAGGTCACAATATATCTCGAAAATTAAACTTTTCCTTCTTGTAATTCCCTTTGCTCAACTTGTAACATTCTAGACACATTATCTCGTGTCATTTCTTTATTTTACACTTGTATCTCTCGCACTCGAATGTTCAACTAGTCGTATAGGGTACTTATACTATCACCCGATTATATTTTGCCTTCTATTCCCGTTTACTCGACTTGTAACATTCTAGGCACTTTTATGCCGTCATTTTGATCCCCTTCCTTTTCGTTTACATACTTTCTTTCTTTCCCAAATGTCATTATGTTGACACTTTCCAAACTTAACCCCCCCTTTTTTTTTTTTTTCATAACCTCTTCTAAATCATTTCTTAATATCACAAATCCCTTTCCAAATTCTTTTTACCATATCTAATCCACCTTCCTCTTACCATTACCATCAATTCATACTATTAACTTATTTTTCAAAATCAACCATACTTGCAACTTGGCCAAATCTTACCCTTACTATTGACACAACCTTTCAAGCATATCATAAACCCATATCTCATTCTCTTTTTATTTCTGGGAAAATTTCGGCAGAGTTTCCTCTATATTTCTTACTATCTCAAAACCTGTACACAGGAAATACCAACAATGCCTCACAGGGCCAAAATATATATATACATATCATATCATATCGTATCGTATCACAAAACAGGCTCCCAATATCCATAATGCGTGACAAAATAATGAACTTACCTTATATGCCCAACTCAACACGACCACGCGTGTTACACTTCCTCTGTCTACTTTCCTTTTCACTTTCCAACTTTACATTTCAATCACGTACGTCAATACCTTACCCAACATATATCTTTCATACCTTTGCTTACCTCGCGTGCTTTATAACTTCCAACATCATCAATCACTTTCTTCGTCGATGCCATTCTTCTGCAATCAAAGATCGGTAAGGAGTCTCATCCCCTATGACTTGGCTCTATGGCACGATCTCGGATGTGAAAGAAGAGTAACCACCCTAGATGCCCCGTAGCCTCACCGTTTATAAACGTGGCGCGCAACACACCATAAACAAGACTCTACTTGACACGACTTTGCAGACAACCCCTAGGACGAACTGCTCTGATACCAATTTGTCACACCCTAATTTCCGATAGGGCATGATGGGCACCCGACCCTTACTTAGGGCCGAGCGAACCCACTGACTCTCGTAATACTCATAACCATACTGGGCCCTCAAAACCATGACATAAGTACATAATGAAAATTTTTCAAACAAACATGCTTTTCATCTTTTTCAAATCAAATAAAGTCCGCAATCGTATGAAATCGTAATATAATGCACAACAATACTTCGATATAGCCGCTTGCCAAACAAATCTGTAACATAATGCATAATAATACACCGGCTTACATAGCCGCTTACAAACTGACGTCTTATACACACGACACTGTCTGCAAAGTCTCTACCATAACTCCAAATATCATAATAAAAGCACTCTGACTCGGCAACACTCCGAGGGGAAATGGAGCTCGCCAATCCAGCTGGAACCTCTTCTACTCATCTGTATATACCGCGCGGCATGAAACGCAGCCCCAAAGAAAGCGGGGTCAGACGGAATATACCGAGCATGTAAAGCATAGCATACCGAAACGAGGTCATAACCGAAGTAAGGAGTACGTAAAGTGAGCATAATGACCGAATACCAAAGTGCTTGCATCCGAAACACAAATCGTACATCGAGGTACAAAGACAAATATAATAATCAAAATGCCAAAATGCTTACTCCGAAATACGAATCATGCATATCAATGTCATGTATCATATCCGGCCCATAATAGACCGAGTGACATAAGCGAATAATCGTCATATTCATACCGTAACACATCATAACATCATAACCTATCATATGAGATAACATTAACCGATGTGGGATTCGCCTAAACCGATGTGGGATTCGCCTAAACTAATGTGTGATTCGCCTAAACCAATGTGGGATTCGCCTAAACCAGTGTGGGATTTGCCTAAACCAATGTGGGATTTGCCTAAACCAATGTGGAATTTGCCTCATCATTGGGTTTGCCCCACCATTGGGTTTGCCCCACCACTGGGTTTGCCCCACCATTGGGTTTGCCCCACCACCGGCTCCGATACCAACTGATCACACTCCAGAATACATATATACATCATATAACGTGTCCCGGCCCTCCAGTGAGGGACTCGGTAAATCAAATCATCATATCATCCTGTTATCATATATCATATCAGACTTTGTATCATATCATATTTTGAAATACACATCATACATATATGCACAGTACCCGGCCGAAAGGGGCTCGGCGTACCGGACACATCATAACACCATAGTACATACACGGCTCCCGCCAAAACGGGGTTCTCCGCGAACCGGACACATCACACTCCGGAAAACACATCATTTACAAACCGAGAAACCATATGCACACAAATCCTCATTACTGACTCAACAGAATGATCAAACAAGCCCTCATTTAAAAGTCAAAATAGTAGTCAAATCAAGTTCCCTCCGAACGTCACTAGAACATCAAATAGAACTTCAGAAATCATAGTTACGTATCAAAATCATATGCATAAAAATCCTCATTTCAAACTCGACAGACAAATAAGTAATCATACTCGGGGTCGGAAGCATAGCCACATTAAGTTTTTTTCAAAAATAGGTCGTTAGAACCAAACATAGAAAGTCGCGGGACCCACGGACGAGCGTCAACCCAATCCGGCCCGCCTATGAAAGTTAAAGATTATTACTCGTTATCAAATCATCTACGAACGTTTCATAGCAATCCGAGACCATATGTGAAAGTTACGGCCGTTCGTAGTTACGTAACTCTTTTAAAAACAAAACTTTTTATGAAACTTTTGAAATCCAACCATACAAAAGACATATAAACCATAGCTTGACCATATAAGGATGCCAACATCAAGAAGCAAATATGAATCATAAACATGCTCGAACTTCGAATGAGTTGCCCCCAAGGCTTCATAACATATCATAGCTTACTTACGTCTAGGACATGCCAAAAGAAAGAAGGGTAAGCTTTACATACCTCGGAAGACAAAATTCTCGACTTTCGACCTACTTCCCGTCTTGCAATTCGCTTAAGAATTATTCGTAGCCTCGTAATCTACATATAGAACCATCCATAATATCGTTAGGATCATCGTCATACGCTCGTCTTAAACACTTAATGAAAGTCCTTTAAATTCTCGTCGAAATTCGGGCAAAGATTTCCCCTGTTTACGTGCCTAGCCCGAAATTCCAATTCAACAACCAACAACATCAACAACAAAACCAATAGTAATAACATTATTTCCAACACCAACAGATGCCATAAAACAGCCCACACACCGTTTTCTAAATTTCCCAACCAACCAACTTGGAATACAACTAATTTAATAACTTTATTTCCGTAAAGAAGTCGAAATTTATACTAACAACATCAATAACAACATTCTCAACATCCTACAAGATAAATATATGTATTTCCATCCAAATTTCTCTTCAACCCTCAATCCATAATCCAACAACATCAACACAACAAACTATAACTCTATTCTTGCATTTATTCCTTAATCACACTTAATAAAGAGAGGATTTGAAGATTCATACCTTGCTTTTATGAAAGTAGCAAAATCATCAACATTTTCTTGTTCCCATGCTCCTCTAACTCCAAATGAAATTATATTCGTGACTATGCGTTGCCCGGACTTCGATTGGTACTTCGTTACTTGAAATTTCACTCAAAATTCTCATTTTGTGAGGGCATATTTGCTCCCTTTTTTGTGCTGAATTTTCTGGAAATTTTTGGAACTTTTTGAAAAAAAAAAAATGAGGTTTCCGTCCCTTTTTAAAAAAAAATGCCAAAGTCGGTTTTCTTGTAGCCACAATGTTGTAGCATCTTAGCAGACATTGTAGCGGTACTGTAGCTGCATCGCGGAATGCTGTTTCTACGTCGACAGTTCAGTTTGTAATGTTTATAATTCTCTACTCCGATGTCCTATCAATGAACGGTTTGTTGCATTACAAAATAGACTCCACGAACTTCATTTTAGGCTTTTAAAACACCTTAAAACTCCACATATACTATGAGATATGCGCCTCCAAAGTTGGCTAAAAATTCGCCCAGCATTTTCCAAATTTTCGTCGAACTTATTTTCTTCACTCTACTCGATCTCGAAATATTCCGAAACTCTCCATACATGATATTTGTCATTTATTCTACTAATAATGGCCATGTTCTCGTGTTTCAAAATACTCTTTCCCGATTACGACTTACGAGGTCGTAATTCACCCTTTTTCTTCGTTGTTACGTACTTTCCATAATTCACTTTTAACCCCAAATTTTCCTTATTCCAAATTTACCCTTAACACTCCATGCCAATGAAAAGATGAATATGCAACTTATGCACTTTTAACACAATCGAAAGAAATTACAACCTTGTCCTTAACTTATCATGACTAACTCGGATTATCCCAATGTACCAAAATACGGGATATAACAAAAGCAAACAAAGACACCCCAATGGAAAACTGATGCGACTATTATAAAGACTTCTTTTGGCCTTTTAAAATCAATTAGCTAATCCTCTGATGTAATTATCAACAAATGAGAACACCACTTAGAACATTTGATAGGCAATCCTAAAAGAAAACAACTATTTTTGAAAAACAGGATGATGTTTGTGCCTTCAAGTCTCAAACCGAGTTTAGAAAACATATTTCAACTATTTGACCAATACCATTAATAGGGAAGATCAACCAAGCACATCTACAACTCATGGATTAATAAGTTTGAAAGTTAGAAAACTTTGAAATTCTTTTGGGAACTTTAGACAAGAGAAGAAGCTAAAACAAAGGGTCATTAAACTCTAGACATTCCCAATCCAGAGTCTCTTGAGTATAACTTATACTTAATGCCAAACTAGACCCCAAAAGTATCTTAAACTAAAATAAGTCCACAGACTAGACCTATATCATATTGACACAGACATGATAAGCTTAACTTGTATAGTAACTTGAATCCGGATGCACATAAGGGAAGCTATCATAGACAGTAATGAACTAGCCCATAAGATCCATTTCTAAAGGCTACTACCCAAAGTTTCTACTAGAATAAATCTAAGAAACTTACTTCAACCCCACATTAGACTAACCCACCTGTCCATAATAGCAAGAATACTGAAACTAACAAGCGCTGAGAACAACTATACCCAACCAAAACCAAGTTCATACATGCACAACCATTAGCCTATCATTTAACTCTTCAAGGCTATTAACTTAAGCAAAGTCAGATGCTAAGAACTAAGGCCTTCTAAATAATCATATGAACAGTGATCTATTCCCATTTTATTCAAACCAGCATGTAAATTCCCCCCATTTCCTTTTAACAACTCATAAACAATTAAGTAAAGAGAAAAAAAAATGAATGACTCTCACTATAGGTTGTTTGGCCAACACAAATAGTTTCAAATACATGACAGAGTCAACATAATAGCAACATAATATAGTTTCAAATCATAGTATATCCCAATCCATGAGGCGGGATTAATTAGAGAAATTTTCTTGTCAAATTCGGATTAAACGTCTACATATCAAGACTACCGTTTCAAGTATGTTTCAAAAAGACATCTTTAGATTATTTAAATCTAAAAACAACATCTAATCTCCTTAAGACAATATAAACCAGCCCAAGAATTAAAACTGATGTATGTTAATAGCTCCGAACAACACATCAACTTTATCTTATGCTAATTTAAACCAGATTTCCCATTAGCTTTAAACTAAACTGATCATATAAAACAAATCAAAACTAGTCAATATCGAACTATTCAAGAGTATTAAACTAACACTAGAGCATTGCTAGTTTTAGTTTTTGAAGCTTAAACTAATACAATCTCAAGATTTAAAGTTGTTACACATGATTAGACCTAAACTAGTCTAAAACACAAACCACATAAAGAATACATAATGCTATACCAGGACAGAACTAAAAGCGACAAAATTTGAAAGAGAGGGATTTTGAGAATTACCTTCTTCGTGACAGTGAACTGAGGCTATTGTCGCCGTCGAGTCCCCGAATCCGCTCGAAGTAGTTTGTTCAGCCGAGAATAACCAAGATTATGCAGCCAAAAGAAGAAAAAAAAACTTAAGAGTTAAAACAGGATTTTCTGAGAAACTTAGGAAGAACTACGAATTTGATTAGTTATGAAGGCTTATGAAAAAGAAAAGAAAGGGATTTTTTAACTATCAAGAAAACTTGTGAAATAACCGGATTTTCTTAATTGTTCAACTTGTTCTTCAACAGCCCATAGAGGGGCTGTATTTATAGCCGGAAAAAAAAGAAGGGAACTCAGATTCAACATTGAAAACCACAAAAAAAGGGGGAATCGTTTGAAATCAAATTCAAACAGAGAAAGGATGATGAATCGAAGAGAAAGAAATCACCTTTTCAGAGATGATCTCAAATCTAGAGGTTCATTGGGACTCCGAATTTAGTGGATTCGCGGGTCTGACAGTCGGCGAGCCATTACCCATCGGGTCGAATAAGAGTTGAAACCGACGGTTCACTGCACTTCTCTTCCACAGAGGTTGATATGATCCCCTACTGGTTCCTTTCAGGGGCCTGCCACCGCGTCAATCAAAGGGAAA
>NW_026719222.1:0-11619 GCF_029784015.1 Lycium ferocissimum | reverse complement strand
CCTTCATTTACATTGCACGGATCTGGCAGCACAACTAACATACTAAACAAAATTAATCCATTTCCATTCCAATTCCATACACCACACTTCGATACCTACATTTCAACTTCAACCAAATTCATTCAACTTTCATTCCCAATATGAATTCCACCAAATAACAACCAAGCACTAGATATCATAATTAAGACATACTTCCTACACACACAGTGCATGCCTGCGGCCACATGCACACCAACACTCCCACCATGCAAATTCCCCTACTTTCATAATTTCTACTCATTTCCACATACCATAACATAAACAAAACCTTCATAACCCATGGAAGAGGATGAAATCTTACCTTTCTTCACAACCTCCCAACCTAGCTAAAGTGATGATTTTGCAACAAAGAGTGATTCTTTTCTTCCAAAAATTATACCGTGTTGAATAGGGCCTCCAAATTAGTAGAGATACAACAAGGAAATAATTTTTGGGACAAGATTTCCAAGGGTGAAATTTTGGAGGGTTGGCCGAATAGGCCCTTCTCTTGCTCTTTCTCTTTCTTTTTTTTTTGTTCATGCTTTCTCTCCAATTATCTTCAATTAAAAGATGAACTCCCTCCTTGTATATATATATATAAGTCTCCTAGTCATGTGAGGGGCACATGCCTCTTTTTTTTTTTCATTTGTCTTTTCTTTCTCTAGAATTTTCTTTGTTTTTCTTGATTTTTCCATCATGGTCAAAGAAGACCAATGTCTTCTTTTGTACATTTTAGTCCCCAAAATAATGTGGGCATATACTTATGCCACATGGCCAACATGAGAATTTTCAAGTGTTTTTTTTTTTTTTAACATTGTGAAATTACCATTTTGCCCCTAGGCTTCCACATTATTCCCATGACGCCACTTTGCAAATATCCCTTCTTACCCTTAACCTTTTTCAATATTTCCATACTAATAATGTTCATAATTAATATTCGCCAACGATCTCTGCACAAAAATAATCTTGGAAAATGGTCTAACCCTTAACTTCTCGCAATTATCCTGACTTATCCGAACGCATAAAATACGGGATATAACATTCAGGATGGGTGACCCCCTGGAAAGTTTACTAAAAATCCTATAAAGTCACCCACAGGAGAGCCAAATGGGAAGCTAGAGTAGTCTAAGGGGAACTAGAATATATAGAGTGGGCGGAAACCTTAAGAGGTCGCGCGTCGAGGCGGACTAAATCGGTGAAGAAAGAAGGTGCGTTACCGTAGAATTAGGGTGAGTTTGAATAGCGTTTGGGAATGTTTTGTAAGCAAGATAGTAGTTATTATGTTTATATAGGTATGCATATGATATCCCGTATATGGCTATATCGGCGGATATGTTGTATTCCGGCACGAACGCAATCGACGGTATATGGAAGGCATAAATCGGACGGGTCACGCGCTTCAAGTGAAAAGAAAAATGAATGGCACAAATGTTACGGGGCAAGCGATGCTATTTTCGCTACGAAGTTAAGCTTGGGAAGTACTAACATAATGATACTTGGAAAAGAAAGAAAGTGCCGCCTAATTAAGATTGGGAAATGCGGACACAGGGCAAAATATAATCAGGCAATAACATAAGTACGCCCCTAAAGGGGGGAAGCGGGTGCGAGAAATGCAAGTGCCAGATAGAGACAATCAACACTACAAAATATTGGATACGGATACTCGGGCTACAGGTAGGATTCCTTGCCGAGACAAGTTAGTAAGATCCAAAAGCTAGAAAAAGGGGTGAGAAGCTAGGATGGTAATTGAGATAGTGCCGAGAATTAATCAGAGATCTTGAATGATATGACATCGGAAAGTGGAGGCTTAAAGGAGAATACGAAGAGAGCGATAACGAGTAACTTACCGAGGCATTGTGAAAGGTAACAATCTTGCGTGCTAGATTAGAAGCTAAGATGTGGGCAATAGGGTTGTTCGTTAATGGTACCGCGATCTAAGAGTAGTAAGGGAGAAAATAGAAAACCTCCTATAACAGAAAATGAGAGCATCGGAGAGTGAATAAAGGAAAGGAAAAGAGTAGGACGACAGATAGGCTAAGCGAATGTTAGGACGGAAGGAAGATGTGGGGGCGAGTGAACCGGAGAAAGGAAGATCGTGATCGAGAATGAGTGTACTTATACAAAGGGTACAAGAATAGTTATGCAACCTACGAATATTTGTATGTTAAGAATGAGACCAAGCGAATATCTAATGAGAAAAGTTTGGATTCGTAATAACAATACGGTGATCATATTCGGGTGCATTAAGGAAAGATGTAAAGAAGAAGTTTGAGCTAAACTACCGAGATAGAAGTAGTGCGAGGACGAACGGGACATGGCTATGGTTGAACCAAAGATCTATTCCGGTACCGGTTAAGAGCAAAGAGGCTGAGACAAAGTAAAACATAAGGATTAGTAAAGCCACGCTAAGGTATTTTTGGGCTAACTTGAGCACCTTCACATATTTTTGTAAAGATTGCAACATAATGTGTGTCCGGAAGGTTGCTGGCAAGATGCGAGCAAAGGACGAGCGAGTTCGAATTAAAGATAAAGGAATGATACGAGACAATGTGCACGGAGTGATACAAGCCGAGCAAAGGAGGATTATAAGATGATTTAAGCAAGATGGTCAAGCTAGCAAGTTACTAAAAGAGGGTGAATTTATACGTCAAATTTTTTTCGTAATTATATTAATGATGATAGTTAAAGCGAGACGGCTATTAGCAACTCGAGACGACGGAGCCATATGACGACAATCGGTGTCGACACTTAGAATCTCGCATTGGCGAGTGAGTATGCTTAAAGATATCACCCATGAAAGGTGTAATAAGATTCGACAAGGAGGGGAAGTTTAACCCGAGATATATATTGGACCTTATTACAATGTTCGCAAGGTAAGGAGGTTGCGTACTAAAGACGTGGCTTTGGTTAAGATATTGTGAGCGGAATAATAACGGAAGGAGATGACTTGAGAAGTCAAGAGAAAATGAAGGAGAAATGTAATCGGTAGGACCGCATACTATAGTAATAAAGGAAACCCCCCTGAGATCCTTATGAGACTTTATGAGATTAGTTGAACATTCGAGGACGAATGTTCTAAAGGGGGGAAGGATGTTATATTCCGTATTTCATACATCGGGACAATCCGAGTTAACCATGATAAGTTAAGGACAAGACTATTCCGGGAGGCGAAGTAGAGACTTTTAACTACGACTTTGTTTTAAGACATAAGTTGCTTATGATTTTAATGGCATGGAATATTAAGGAAAAATTTGGGATTAAAAGTGAATATTGGAAAGTTAAAATCCATGAAATAAAAATGGCCAAGTGGCCGGCCACATGAGTGTGGGCCATGGGCCACATGGATGTTTTATGTATGTGATTAGAAGATGACTAATTAAATCATCTTCATCATTCTCACCCTTAGAAAATTCAAGAAACTTGGAGAGAAAAGAAAGAAGGCCATTCGGCCATGGTGGTCAAAAAAAATATTTTCTTCTAGTATTCCAACCAATTGGAAGGTCCTTATTAACGTGCTTAAAAATTTACAATCATGTTGTTGCTTCATAATTTAAACTCACGTTGACAAGATATATATTTCGTATTTTCATACGTCGGATTATTCGCAAGCTGAGGTGGGGCCCACACATTGAGATTTTTTGGGACATGCGACAATTTATATGAATCACATATGTGAAGTTAAACATAACTCAAGAAGGACCCTTGAGCCAAATCAAAGTGGAAGTCCTCCAAACAAATATTTTTAAGTAATGTTTTCGGTGATCCGACTTCGAGGTGCGTAAATGGTATTATAAGTTTAGAATTTGGAAAAACACCAAAGATATAAGTTGTAGATAATTGAATTATCTTCCCAACCATAGGTCGTGGGCCCACAGGTGACATCGGGATAAGGAGATATGGACATTTTAAGACGGAAAGGTCAGTGGGCTAGGCCCAAACCGGGCCCAATCGGGTTAGGCCCATGACCCATGCCTATTTAAGTGAAATTTAAGCCCTTTTGTTATATCCCGTATTTTGGTACATTGGGATAATCCGAGTTAGTCATGATAAGTTAAGGACAAGGTTGTAATTTCTTCCGATTTTGTTAAAAGTGCATAAGTTGCATATTCATCTTTTTATTGGTATGGAGCGTTAAGGGTAAATTTGAAATACGAAAAAAAATTTGGGGTTAAAAGTGAATTATGGAAAGTTGACATTTCATGAGAATTTGGGGCTAGAAGTGAAATTTTGGAAACTTTATATTTCATGAAAATGGCCATATGTGGCCATGTGTGGGTGTGGGCCATAGGGCCACATGTGTAAACTTTATACGGACACAAAAGATGAAAACTTAAGTCATCTTCATCATTTTCATCTCCTAGAAACTTCAAGAAAAAATGGAGAAAAAAAAAAGAGAAGGAGAAAAAACGGCCAAGAGAAAGAAAAAAAATGAAGACCAAAAATCTTGAGCAAAAAAATATTTTCTTCTAGCTTTTCCACTCGTGGGAGGTCCTTATCAACATGGAGTAGTTGTTGGAGCAAGTAAAGTCTTTATTCTTGCAAGCACAACCCTAGCCAAGTTGTGAAGATAAGAGGAAAAGGTAAGGTTTAATCTTGTTTGTATATGTTATGGAGGATTTGTGCATGTGGTAGTGTGTGAAAAGGAATGAAATTCATGAAAGAATAGATGTTGATGTCTAGCCGTGCATGTGTGATGTGTGAAGGAATGGTGAATTAATTGTATTTAGCATGTTTGGGTGTTGTTGTAATGTGTAAAAATGAATGAAAGTCATGAAATTTATGTATGTGATGTGTGGCCTAAAATGAAATTTTGTTTTTGGTAAGTTATGGCGAATTGATTTTACTTAGTATTTTGGTTGTTGTTGTCATGGATTATGTGATGAGAATGAAGGTATTGAATGATTCTAGTTGAAGTTGTAATTGTTGTGTTGTGGCCGTGTATGTGTGGTGTAAGGTAGAAGTGAAGAACTAATTTCATTTGGTATGTTTAGTATGTTGTGTTGTAGATTCTATGTTGTAAAATGAAGGCTTAATGGTTCAAAGTGAAGTTGAAATCATGTGGGTCGTTTTGGAACCTAATGTGATCTTAATATGGTTTCTTGTATTTTTCGATTAATGTTGTTAAAGTATGGATTGTTAGTATGGTTTATGAATTTGGAAGAAAAGAAATGCGTTGTTGATATTTCCTTGACTTGAAGGTTTCGGGTTGCCTTATGTTTTGGTTGGGTTGTTTTGAATAATTTTGTGGATTGTTGGAAATGTTATTGCATAATGTTTGAATGGTTTTGGATTGGTATTTGAACGCGTGGGCAATGATGTTGGGTTGATTATATATGTTGATTTGAACGTAATTGGAACGTCGTCGCATTGTGCAAAAAAAGGTTGTTGATGTTAAAGTGCGTTTTGAATTAATGGTTGATGTTGTTAGAATGTTTGTTGGTATTGCTGATGAATTTGGCCGAGTTGAAATCTCGGGGTTGTTGCATTTATAGGGAAATGTGCCCAAATTTCGTAGATAAAAGTGATGGCATGAAATTGAATTCCTAAGTGCTTATGGCTAATGTTTGGTATGTGATGACGTTATTGTAGATCTTGAGAAGCCGAGACTTGAGTTTGGATTAGCTTAGGAAGCAATCAAGGTATGTAAAGCTTACCTTTCCTTCTTTTGGCATGTCTTAGATGTGGTTAAGCTATGATACGTTATGAGCTTCGGGGAAATTCTATTCGTAAAATCCGAGCATGCTTACGATGCTTATTTGTTTTCTTAATGTTGGCATCCTTATATGGCCAAGCTATGGTTTATATGTCTTTGTATGATTGGTTTCAAATGTTGCACAAAAGTTTTGTTTTCAAAAGAGTTTTGTAACTACGAACGTCCGTAACTTTCCACGGACGTAACCGGATGGCTTTGATATGCTCGTAAATGATTCTATGACGTATAATGACTATGATTTTCATGGGCGGGCCCGACTTCGCGACAATTTCCTCCGTGGGTCCCGCGACTTTCCTTATGCACTTCTCGACGATTTTTTAAAGGATATGATATGACTATTATTCCGATTTCAAGTACGACTCGGTTTACTTATCTTTTGAGTTTGTAATAATGATTCGATAACATATGATGACTATGATTTTCAGTAGCGGGCCGGATTGGGTTGACGCTCGTCCGTGGGTCCCGCGATCTTCTTCGTATAATTAAATGGCTTTTGAAAGAATTCAATATGATTACCTTTCCGACCCCCGAGTATGACTATATATTTGTCTGTTGAGTCTGAAATAATGATTCGTATACTTATGATTTTGATACGTGACTATGGTTTTTGAAGTTCGGTTTGATATGTTCCCGAGTGATGTTCTAAGAAAATCGATTTGGACTATTGTCTTGGTTTTGAACAATAGTTCGCTTCGGTTATTCGTTGAGTGTGTAATAAAGATTTGTATGCACGTGGCTACTTACGATTCTCGCTCGTGCGTTCGTGTTACATCCTTCACGGATCCGGGCCGGTTGTTATCGTGCGCACTATTCCGCAAGTATGATGTGTTTAAGTATGATGTGTTTCGAAATATGATGTGATACGAAGTATGATGTGTCCCAAGACGCCGAGCCCCTGCTGGCCGGTACCGTGTATATATTTTATGATGTGTGACAAGAGATGTTCGGAGATATAAAACCTTGAAGTATGATGTGTTGTGGCGTCCGGATGGAGTGGCGACCACGTTCGTCCGCCGGTCCCATTACGGACCGTATGTGGTATGTGATATGATAAAATGATGACATGATGATATGTGATATGATATGTGATAATATGACGATATGATTATTATATTATTTATGGATCGGGGTAGTACGTTCCTCGGCATTATTATATTATATACGGATCGGACATACGTTCCCTCGCATTATTATATTATATATGGATCGGGCCGTACGTTCTCGCATTATCGTAATTTTTATGGATCGGCCGTACGTTCGCACCCTGCTTAATACACCATATGATGTGTTTGATTTTCCGTATGTACGAGACATAAATGTTTTTCAAAAGAAAGCGGAGCATTTTGGCATTCGATTATCCTATTTGTCTTTTGAACCCTTATGTATGATTTGTATGTCGATGTAAGTACTTTGGTATTCGGTTATTATCTCACGTACGGACACCTTACCGGTTATGACTTCGTTTTACCGTACTTCCCGTTTGCATACTCGGTACATATTCCGTACCGACCCCTTTCTTCGGGGGCTATGTTTCATGCCCGCAGGTACCCGCGATGAGTAGGTGATGTTAGCGTAAGATGTTCCGAGTTTGGATTACGAGCTTCGTTTTCTCCCGGCTTTGTCAGTCGAGTGCTTTTGTATGGTATTTGAGATGTTGGTAGAGACTTTGCGGACGATTGTCAAAATGATATGTCGGTGTTGTAAGTGCCATGTAAGCCGATGTATTATTACGCATTATGCTACGAACTTCATATGTTTACCATACAAAAGGACTCGAGACTCGCTGAAGATCCGGGAGAAACGAAGCTCGCCAATCCACTTCATATGTTTGATTTCATACGATGCTAGTTTTATTTGATTTGACAAAGATGAAAGGCATGTTTGTTTCGAAAAAAAAATTTCATTGTGTACTTGTGATATGATTTGAGGGCCCGCATATTCATGAGTATTGTGAGAGTCAATGGTTAGCTCGACCTTAGGTAAGGGTCGGGTGGCCATCACGCCCTATCGGATTAAGGGTGTGACACCTTTCCTCTCATTTTTCAGACCAAGAACACCAAAAATTCTGGAAAGAGAGAGAGAAGAGCTCTCTGGAGAGAAGAAAAACCAATTTTGACCGAATTCCGGCCAGTTCCGGGGCCCATGAAGAGAGAAAGTGTTGTACGTCGCGTTGTCTTCAATTTGAGCTAAAAATCAACCCCGGGAAGAGTGATAACGTGGGGGCTTCATGTTTAAGGTATGAATACGGTTCCTTTTCATTGTTAACGAGTTTATTTAGAATTTTAACGGATTAGCACGGAGGAATAGCCCGATAAATTCGTTTGTTGGGTGTTGTGAATTATGGAAGGAGATTTGAAGAGAATTTTGGATGAAAATAAATGTATTTAACTTGTAAAATGTGAAGGATATTGTTATTGATGTTGTTCATATGAATTCGACTCCTTTACGGAAATAAAATTATTAAATAGTTATATCGCAAATTTGGTTGGTTGAGAAATTTAGAAAATAGTGTACGGAATATTTTATGGCATACGTCGGTATTGGAAATGATGTTAATACTATTGGTTCTTGAATTGAGAATCTTGGGCATATAAACAGGGAAATGTCACCAAATTTCGTAGGAATTAAGTGCCGATACAGATTGTTCCTAAGTGCCTTTAGCTAATGTTAGTATTTAATGATGTTGTTGTAGATTTTGGGAAGCCAAGACTTAGTTTGATTAGCTTAGGGGCGTACAAGGTATGTAAAGCTTACTCCTTCCTTCTTTTTGGCATGTCTTAGACGTAAGTAAGATATGACATGATATATGCCTCTGGGATTAACTCCATTCTTAAGTTCCGAGCATGTTTACGATTTTTGTTTGCTTCTTAATGTTGGCATTCTTAATGTAGTAGAATTATGGACCTTACGTCTTTGTATGATTGGATTTCAAATGTTGTAAAAAGGTTTTGCTCCAAAAGGATTTTTATGTTGAAAAATGTCCGTAACTTTCTTAGACGGAACCGGATTGCGTTGATATGTCCGCAAACGATCCTATAACGTATAATGACTCTAACTTTCAGCGGGCGGGCCATTGGACGATGACAGCCGTGGTCCCCCGAGATTTTTCTTTTATGGTCCTAACGACTTTTTTTTGAAAGAACTTAACATGATTACCGTTTTAACTCTCGAGTGTCGACTACTTACGTATCCATTGAGTCTGTGATGATGATTTATGTGCATATGGTTTCTCACTACTCTGCTCGTGCAAAGCTCAATATGTCTTTCACCGAGTCCCGGTGTCACGACCCAACCCCGTAGGCCGTGACTAGCGCCGAACCGGCACCGTACGTACCAAAAGCCAAAGATAGTAACTCGTGCATTTAGAAAAATTTGGGCAGAGAGTTTCTCGTTTTTTCTTACTAACCAAAATTTACCGCGCACGTAAAATACCAACAAAGGCCACACGGCCAACATGTCCATATATACATATATAGGCGAGCCGACAAAGGCCGGCGCGGTGAATAAACCGCCCAAACATACAATACGTGCATATAGGCATGCAAGGTCATCGCACACCCACGTACATGTCTACGTACCCCACGGAGTAACAAAGTCATATGACGGGACGGCCCCGCCGTACTCGAACAAATATACACAAATGTAACAAAGGCCGGTACCAAAATCCGGGCCCCGGCAAGCGGGGAGCTCTTGGTGGGCGAACGGGGAACCTAAGGCGGCGGCTCGCTCAAACGTGTATCGAAGACTTGTGCGGTACGAAACGCAAGTCCCCGAAGAAAGCGGGTCGGTACGGAAAATGTACCGAATATGTAAGCATAGAATACGGTAAACGAGGATCATCGCATCATAATCGGTCCGGGGTTCCACGGCAATAAATATGGTATCAACACAAATCGAGACAGAGAATCGAAGACTTGCCTTAAATCGTGTGTGTCATATATGTCCGTGTCATGTCATAATATCATCATATATACATACCGTGCCGGCCCCTAGCGAGGACTCGGTGAAATGTCGCATGCGTACCGTGCCGGCCCTTTATGAGGGACTCGGTCATACCCGGCCCTTTCGGGACTCGGTGAATAATCACATCATCGTATACCGTACCCGGCCTTTTCGGGACTTTGCGGTCGTGCCCCTTTCGGACTCGGTGAATAAATCATATAAGTATCACGTATAGTACTCATGTAATCATATACACATAACAAATAATTAACCAGACTACTTTCCAGAATTCGAGGACCAAATGTGTTTACCGACATCCAAAAGTGCATAAGCAAGTTTCAGATTGATCGGAATTAGTAAGTGAAAGTTATGAGCTTTCGCGGTCGTTTTACGTGTCAAAACATGTCATACAACTCAATGGGATCGTCGAAACAACTGTCTTTTAGTAATTAAGATAATAACCAAAAGCTTTTTAAATCTGCGCGAGTATGTCAGAACAAGCAGGTCACGCCCCCAATTTTCGAGGAACGGATGGGCACCCGATTCTGCTACCCGTGAGCCGAGCGAACCTGGCTGCATCTTAATATTTAATACATAAAATTATTTTTTTCAAATCTCTAAACCGAATAATCATCAAATACATAATGAAGCTTTCAAATCGACAAAAATCAGAATTGTACACAGCTCTCATTACATAACACACATCGACATGTCGGCTGATTTAATGGGCCGACAGATCGACACATCATACCCACAACACTCGTTCGCAAAGTCTCTAATGCCATCCGTAAGACACAACGTACATACTTGACTCACAGTTGTCTAAGGAATCGAGCTCACCAATCATGTCAGAATATCTTCAACTCATCTGTGGGTACCGTGCTGCATGAAACGCAGCCCCGAAGGATTGCGGGCCGCACGGAAAATGTACCGAGTATGTAAAGCCCGAAAAAAAAAAAAACTATAAACAAAACATAATCAAACTAAAGCAAAAGGGGTAACCGTAAACGACTCGTACAAAGTAAAAGACCTTAGTCGTAAACATGGCTACCGAAGTATTCGAAAGGGGCTGCAGGATACGGGGATATATAGCAACAATCGGGGCGGATACGGGAGCGTGATGCGACGGATCATATGACCGATACAAACCATGCGAACGTAAAAGTCCGAGGCAACTCCGTCGGCTCGCAAACAACAGGTGCAAACCCACATCCGTCGATCGTACAAACCCATTTCCAGGAAGAAGCGTGGGGCGGGGAAAAATATCGTTACGTTTTCAAAATCATAAATCACATAGTGTAGCGTGTCCCCCCCCCCCGATGGGGACTCGGGAATAGGATGGATAACTCGATGTCATATGTGCCAATAACGTGTCCCGCCCTTTTTTAGGGGCTCCTAGATAAAATCATGCATCTGGGAAAAATTTATACATAAAAGTCCCCCCCCCCCCGGTCTCTGAATAATCTGTGCCATCCCCCCACCATCCCCATAACATCCCTCATAATCACAAAAATAAGTTCCCGCCCCGCAATACGGGGCCCTGAAAAAGCGGGTGCGCCGGGAAAATTCCCGGCCGGACTTTGGGAAAAACGATTTTCGCCACGAGATCCTGCCCCCGGCCCGGACCTGAAAGATACAGAGCCCCCGAGGGGAAAACATAGCATATAAATCAAGACCCCAAAACGAATACACGGAAGGGGTAAATTCCGATCAATCCCACCACGTTGCAATTATGTTCAAGCCGGGCGTATCGATCGTGGTCAAAGCACATCATATCAAACGACTTTCCAACGCAAAAATCCGGGTCATTTCGAATAAGGGAAAGTTTAACTCAATTCGGGGGGCCCATAAACACACCGATACCAACGACGCACATAAGGGGGGGGTCGGAAAACGTGGATTGTGGGCCCCTTTACAAAATAAAATCTCGAAGTTATGGGGGTTTA
>NW_026719221.1:0-11728 GCF_029784015.1 Lycium ferocissimum | reverse complement strand
TTATTTACGTCAAAAAGTCACAACAATACAAAACATTTAAAAAAATCAAGTTCACCTCTTCTCCACACCACAAGGCCAGGCCCACATCCATCATTCACACACACACACGCCATGCATACACACGTTATACTTTCATAATTCTCGTGAATTCTAATCATCATAACATATAAATTCATTCCATAACTTAAAAACATAGAATTCACTTTTTCTTAAAATTTCAACTTTCCGAAAAACAGTTCTTTCTCCAAACCAATTATACCGCATCGAAGAGCACCTCAAATTTTTAAAAACCCCGGGAAGAACAAGATTTTAATCAAATCAACCCCAAAATTTTTTTTTCTTTTTTTTTCTTCTTTCTCCTCTTAGCCGTGCCTTCTTCTTTTTTTTCTCAATTTTTCTTGGTTTCTAATGATATTCATGCATGCTCACCCCTTATATTAATTAAGCATGGAAAATCTCATTTTTGGGCCTAAATCCAGGCCCCACCCCATTTTTTGGGGCCCAATTTTTTTTTTTTTTGACCCCAATGTTTAAAAATCATATTTTAATTTCCAAAAAAATTTTCCCGAGTTTCCCAAATTTTTGCCCGGGCCCCCTCCCAATGTTCCGTCAACACTTTAAGTGACAACATACCCCCCCGTAAAATCAAGGCATGGCCTTTTCCCCGAATTTATGTAAAATTTTCAAACGTGAAAAAACAGGGGATGTAACTAATATGAGGATTTATGAATGCATAACCTATGAAATTCAATTAAGTCCTCTTTCCAATCAACTACCGATCGAAAATCCAGAAGTACACGAAAAGGGCGTCCGATTATTTATATTTTTTCCCGAATTTTTCCCAGTTGAAATTTTGAGCTCCCAAGTACGGGAAATCGGACTTACTTTGATTGTACTTTTTGGTAGTACTTTTTTTTGGGGATTTTAAATGTTTTAATTTTTTTTTATTTTCATTTTTGGGACATCATTTTTTTCCCAAAAAACAAACCCTAGAACACTTAAACACTTCCAGGGGTTCTTATGTCAAACCAAAAAAATTAAGGGAATCGTGATATAAGTTCAAAGGTTTCACTAGGATTAGAGAGTTCAAATATTTTTTTAAATGAGGTTTACCCCAGGAGTAATTTGATCCAGCTTGTTCGCATGATTAAGGTAGGGTTTAGTTCTATTAAACAATCTTGATTTTTTTTGATGATTATGCAACTTGTTTGGGAGGAAGAAAATGGAAGAGAAGTCCAAGCAGGTTAGGAACTATGTTGAATCTAGACCTTTTTTTGATGTTTTCCTGTTGTTGTCAAATTTTGATATGAGTAGTATTTAGTGTTGTTGATTTTCTATGAGATTATACCCCTTATTGAGAAGAAAAAGGGAAATGTATATTATAAATTTTATATTGGTAAACTTTGGGTTGTTTATATATTCTTTGTATAGCAAAGGGGAAAAGGGGCATTTAAGGACTTTTTTAAGCTTGTTGGATTGGGGTTGTTGTATATTTTAGGATTGGGAGAAGGGGAAAAGCGGCATTTCATTTTACCAAGTTATCATTATATACGTGATATACTCCCTCTAAGTTTGATAGTATTTTTGTTATAGAATTGGGTGCTAGTTGTAATTTCTCGATTGGATTGCTTGATGACTTAAGGTATGTTAAGGTTGTTTTTTCTTTCTTTTGGAGATCATATTGATAGAATGATATCCAATGACTCCCCTTTGAAACATTAAAAGCTTATGTTCTTAATGTTCTTATGACGTTATTGATCTTGTCCCCTGATTATTGATCTTTTTTCATGGTTTTGATCTTTTAAATGGTTATTGGGGTTCTCATCTTATGGTTATTGATGCCTAAAGGGTAAGATATGTCGACGATGTTAGTTTTCCCAATAATACTCGGAGGTATTGTCACGCCCCTTCGATGGGACGTGATGGGCACCCGGCCCCCCGGGGGCCCGAGCAAACCCCGGGGGACTTTTACTACGTACAAAATCGCGTCAAATTTTTTTAAATCAAAAAGATAAAATACATAGAAAAATTTTTTTTTTCCTTCGAAATACTCTTTCTCGTAGTTTCCCAAACCGAGAAATCTAAAACCCAAACAAAACTTAATAAAAAAAAGATGGGCTTTATCTAAAAAGGGGGCCGGGGAGGACAACCAAAAACCCAAGCCTTTCCGCAAAGTCTCTAACATCCCCCCCGGAAAGCATATCATACAAATTTCCGACTCGGAACACTCCGGGGCGTGGGCCCGGCCAACCCAGGAACATCCCCCGTAATGGGTAATCATCGGGGAGTACCGCGGCATGAAACGCGCCCCCGAAGACAGGGGTTCCACTTTTTCCCCCGGGAAGGTAGAAAGGGTAAAAAGACAAAGTACGCCCCTAAACCCCGAAATAAAAAAGGGGGAAAAAAAAAGATAAATCCCCATTCCCCCCCCAAATCCCCGGACTTTTATTTCCCCGACATAAATCATAAAACCCGTCTCTATATTGGGAGGAGAAAAGTAAACGAGTTTCGGTACGAAATGTTGTTTTACAACCCGGAATTGCAGCCCGGGCGTGCGGGTTGGCGGGGTCCCGGGGGGGTGATGTCCCGTGGGACGGGTGGGGAACGCAGAAGTTGGGATAATTTTTAAAAGGGAACAAAAACAACGAGAATGCTGGGTTTCGGCATATACCCCCCCCGGGGGCGAACGCAGAGGCCGGGGATGGCATATAACACATGCTCTAACGTGTCCCGGCCCCCCCGTGGGGACTCGGTGAATAGGATCTTTTATAACGAACCCTTATGTCATATATGCAAATAACGTCCCCCGGCCCTTTTGTTGGGGCCCTCGGAAATGGAATCATGCTACGAACCGTGTATCAAGAAAGGCTAACGGCCCCTACCCTTTTTCCGGGTCTCGGTGAATAATCATTACATGCCACCCCGGCCGCCATCTCCATATCATCATAAGCATATAGGGATAACGTGCCCCTTGGAAAGAAGGGGACTGGGTGAACAATCGGGGAATGCGCACGAGAACATGCCCCGGCCCCCGGGACTCGGGAATAAAAAAATCATCCGTGGGAACGCACGAGAACAAAACATCCCCTACCCCGGGACTTAAAGAAAGATAAAAGGGAAATAAAGGCGGAGTCGTGAGAAACCTATGCACATAAACCCGGGACTTGATTTAGACGTACACTTACCAACCTTTCAAAGGGCCCTCAAACGATTTTCCCGGGTTTTTTGAGTTAGTATCGGAAATTTTGGGAGCGTTTGGAATACGAAACCCTTTCCAATTTTTTTAAAGCGACCCGAATCGTACACAAAAAGGGAACATTAAGGCTTATAGAGCATACCTATTGGAATACTCGGAGGGAAGGGCCGTATCCAAATACACTAGCGGAATATTTAAAAGGGACGCTCTACCGGAATCCCAATCCCGGTTATCCTATCAATGCTTATAGAATACTTAGATCGGGATGATTATGTCGAACATATTTTCGAACATTTATTCTCAAATACTTAATTAGAAAAACTTTTTAAATTTTTCCTTGAAATGCTTATATCAAAATATTCAAATCGATCTTAAAAATCAAAGCTTTTATCCCGGAATAAACCGGGAATACTCACTCCGAGTTCCCAAGTACTTATAACAAACTCGAAACATTACCCAAAAGGTTTTAAATTTATTTATCGTACGGAAATAAGGCAAATAGAACAATATACATGGTCTGGGGGATTGTCGGCCCTTTTTCGGGTCAAATAAAAGGGGTGTCCCCAAATTTACGTTTTTTTACACTTCATAATATCATTCGTGATATTTTTTGGATAGTCGGTCCCTTTGTTCAATTTTAGGTGTTTAAAACAATTTTTCCCAACCATTAAACATAATTGATTAATTTCTTTTTTTAAAAAAAAGGGCAATTTCGGATTTGGACGAAGAGTGGGTTTGCCCCCAAGGCCCAAAATTCAAGCCTAGTATATCAGGACATGCCGGAGAAAGAAAGGATAAGCCTTACATACCTTTTCCCTTTTAAGCTACCCCAAAATTTCCCGGTTCCAAGTTCCCCAAAAATCTCAATTTGGTCACTTTCCCAAACTTTAAATTTAAAACATTAAATTTGATTCTCAAAATAGCACTTCCTCCTTAAAATTTCGGCGCTTTTTCCCCTAGATACTCCACCCCGCCAAGTTCAATTTGGGCCCAATTTCAATTAACAACAACCCCGGAATTAAACCCCGGCCAAACTATCAACAACAATCCCAAAAACCGGCCCAAGATACGTTGTAATAAAGACAACCTTTGTCATACAATTCAACAACATTTCACTTTTGGTTCACCCAATTTCCCAATTCATACACTACTTCATCTTTAACCATTTTAAATCCTCATTTTTCATCATGAAATTCACAATAAAACCCCTTTTAGAGTACCCAATTAGAATCAATTAACTCAACTTCCCCAAATTATTCTTCATTGGTACAAAACTACTAACATTTTTTTCATGAATTTTCATCCATTCCTACACCTAGGACAACAACTAAGGCACTAGATAAAATTTGCTCACCACCCCTTCACAATACAATCAACGTACACGGCCATATATTTACACTACCCAAGGCTACATTACTCTATAAACGGCCAAAAACCCAAACTCTAGTTTTTTGTATTCCACCCTTTCCCTTTTCCTCTTAACACATACAAATCATCCATAACATCAACAAATAAAAATCTAAAAAAAACAATTGAATCATTCCCCCTTGAAACCATCCATGCATACGGCCACACATCCTATCCCAACCCCCAAGATTTCCATACTTTTCATTCTTTTAAAAAACATAACATATATAATCTTCCATAACATAAAAAAGAACATGAAATTCTTCCCTTTTTTCCCCCAAAACTTCCACTTGCCTCTAAAGTTGTTTCCTTGCCAAAATAATTATACCATTTTGGGAAAAGTCTTGCATTTAGTAGAAATACATGAAAAAATTTTTTTTTTAAACAAGATTTCGGGGTTTTCCCGCACCCTTTTGGGCCCAAAATGGGCCATCCCCCCCAATCTTCTCTTTTTTTTTGTTTTTTTTTCCCCAAAATTTTTTCTTGAACAAATATGAAGACTTCTCCCTTATATATATATATCTCAAAAACTCGTGAGGGGCAGCTGCCCTTTTTCCAAATTTCTCTAGAATTTTCTTAAACTTTATGGCAAAGATGAATTTTTTTTGCCATCTTTTTTTTTTCCTTTTTTTTTTTGTTTTGGTCACATGGCCAATAGGGCCCCCCTTTTTGGAATGTTCATGAACCCTTTTAAAATTCCCTTTTTCCCCCCTCGACTTTCCTCAAAAATTACCATTTCCCCCTACCCTTTAAATTATTTTCATTGGCCATTTTTGCAATTTCTTTTTTGCCCTTAACTTTCCAATATCTCCTACTAATAATAGTCATAAATAATTGTTACAACGACTTGCACCTTAAAATAATTGTTGAAAATAGTCTCGCCCTTAACTTTCCACGATTGACTGGAATATTCCAATGTACGAAATGCGAGGTATAACACCCTTTCCCCCTTTGGAAATTCGCCCTCGAAATGTTCAACAAACCCCGGGGGGGTCGCAAAAACCCTCGGGGAGCCCCTTTTTATAACTACCCTTATCTTTCACACTTAAGTTATCCAAAAAAAAATTTCTCATCTCCCGTTTTCCATACACGCCCGTTTTCAGTGTTTCGTCATTCGGGGTTTTTTGCAAGACCTCTCACCCGCCCAAACACCATCCCGACTCTTATACACTTATTTTTGGGTTTTTTTTGATCTTACTAACTCATTTGGGAAAGGGGTCTCATTTGTACCCCAAGCGTTCTAAAAACCCTACCGCTCAACCTTCCCTATCCCCTTTTTGTTTTCCCTTTTCCCCTTTCCCCCCCTTTTGGGTAATCTTATCCATTATCCTTTCATCCCCCGTTTCTTTTTAAACCAGAAATCTTATCCCACCTCCTTTGGGGGTTCGAACATTTTCTACTCTTACATAGTCACTTTTTAACTTCCAAAACGTATTTTGTTCGTTCACTTTTACCCGTATCACCCCGGGTTCTTTTTCGCGTTCCCCTTTCCTTTGTTCCTCGTCTTTCTAAACCCCCCCCTTTCCCCGTCCCGCCCTTATGGCACTCGTGCCCCCCCGTTACACACGTCTTAACCTATTACTATCCCCGTCGTCCCACTTCCTTTTTTTTCCCTTTTTTCCCGTTAACTTTTTTCCACCGACCCGGGTTCTACGCGTCCCTTTTAAGGTTTGGGGTCCCCCCCGCATACTCTTAACCCCCCCTTAGGTTACCCCAAACTTCTCCTATACCCCTTTATGTCAAAATTTTCCCCAAAAATTTTCAAAATACTTCCAAACGTCTTTTCCCTATCCAAATTTCCCCAAAGTTGTAGCTTTTCCTCCCCCCCTCTTCTCTTTTCCCAACCTTGTTGCGTGCTAGGTGGCTCCTTTTATAGTCTCCAACCATCTTGTACCTTCTATTTTCCCATTTGTTTTTTGGGATCAACATTTGTGAAAATTTTGGCATACTTCCCGGGGGGTCACCCATCTGAAATTGCTCCCCCGGGAGCACGTTTAAACCCCCGAAACTTTGGTGGGATTTGGGGGCCAATGCGTATAATCGCGTCCACTTCCTCTATCCCTTTACTACAAATCCGGAGCCATCAAAGTTTCACGAATTCAAGGCATTTTGTAACACGTCCCTTTTTTGTGCAATTCCGTTTTGCCCTTTTCAAACTTTTATATCCCCTTCCAAAATTTTTATTATCCAAAAACGACACCCCGAATGCCATCAAAACCTTTTGAGATATAACCCATATCACATTCTTGCCATCCGGGAACGCCTTTAAACCGAAACCAAATATATCCACCTTTTTCCTCCTTTCGTCGTATGTAAGGCTTACGGAAAGAAATTTCTTATTTCATTCTCCCTATGACTTGGCCCTTTGCCGTCCCCCGAAAGAAGAAGGTCAACAATTCCTAGATGCCCCAGCCTCTTGTTTATAAAGTGGCGCGCTTTTCCTCATAAAAGGGACTCAGGGCACCACTTTTCGGACAACCCCCCGGGCGGGCCCCGGGTCCGAATACCCCTTTTTCACGCCCAATTTCGATGGGACGTGAGGGCCCCAAAACCCACCAAACCGGCGAACCCTCGGACTCTTACTACGTACAAAATCCCTCAAACTTTTTTTTAAAACAAATAAGATAAAAAAACAAAGTAAAAATTTTTTTTTTTCCCTTTGGGAAAAAACTTTTTCTCGTAGCTTCCAAAAACCCAGCAAATCTTAACCTACAAAACTCAAAACCCAAAAACAAAACGACCAATTTTGGTTTTTAGGGACAGGGGGCCCACAACCAAAACCCCGGAGTCGCCGAAAATCTCTAACTCCCCCCGGAAAACATACTGGCAAACTCGACTCGGAACACTCCGGGCAAGTGGGGGCGCCCAAACCCGGACCGGGAAAATTCCGTTGGGGGCTAATCATCCCGGGGGTAAACCCGCGGCATGAAACGCCCCCGAAAAAGGGGGGGCGACAAAATTTTTTGTATAGTAAGGTACATAAGACAAAGTACGAACTATAAGAAAAGACAAATAAAAGATAAAAACTTTCACCAAAAACCGAAGCTTATATTTTCGACAAAAAACGTACATACCGTTTCTATATTAGGAGGAGAAGGAAAGTAAACGAGTCGTTTTGAATCCCAAATGCTTATTTTACAATCCGGGTTTTCATGTCCGGGAAAAAGCAAAAATTTCGAGTGCCCTATGATGTCACACGTCGGGCGGGGTGCGAAGCAAAGGAAAAGCTCGGATAATGTCAAAAACGGATGAAATACGAACGTACGGAGTTCGGTCGGCATATATCGGGCGGGCCCAACGATAAAAGGGTCGGGGGACAATAACACTAGCGTTAACGTGTCCCCGGGCCCCCCCGGGGAGGGACTTCCGGGGAATAGGACTGGATAACACAATCATATGTCATATATGCAAATAACGTGTCCGGGGCCCTGGAAAAGGGGCTCGGTAATATGGAATCATGGGAAACAAAATCGTGTACCGGGTTTAAAAACGTGTCCCCCCCTCTCCGGGGTCTCGGGGAATAATCATTACATGCCATCCCGGCCCCCTCTCCATATCTCATAAGCATATAGGAAAAACGTGTCCCGGGGAAGTAAGAGGGACTCGGTGAACAAAGCGGTGGAAGGAACATGTCCCCCGGGCCCCCACTCGGGGAACCCAATCATACCGTAAATACGCACGAGAACATAACAGCCCGGCCCGGGGCTCGTGGAAAAACATTGAGCCATGCACGAAAAGGATTCGTGAGAAACCATATATTTAAACCCCACTTGATAGTACGTAAAACCAAATTTCGGGGTCGGGAAAAGGGGTTTTTGGGGTTTTTCCCCAGTTAGTATCGGGGGTTATGAGCGTTTTGGGAAAACAAAACCCCAAGGCCTTTTTTAAAAGATCCGGGGATTGTACACCAAGAACATTAAGGCTTATAGAGCATACTCTAATTTGGGAAAATTTTTGGACGGACGACTCGTATCCAAAAACACACGGGAAAATTTATATCGAAAGCTCCAAAGGAAAAATTTTTATCCGGAGGGTTTTCCTATCAATGCTTATACCGGAAAATTTGAAACCAAAATGCTTATGTCGGAAAAATATATATCACAACATTTATTCTCAAATACTTATATCGGAACACTTGTATTAGAATATTTCCATCGAAATGCTTATATCAAAATATTCAAATCGGGTCTTTGTAGAAGCGTTTATGCCGAATACCCCAACCAAAAACCCCACATCCCAGTTCCCAAATACTTATAACAAACTCGAAACATTAGCCAAAGGTTTTCATTATTTACGTACGGGAAAAAAGGCAAATAGAACAATATCAAGGGCTCGGGGATTGTGGGCCCACCCCGGGGCAAATCGGGGGCCGTACCCAATTTACGTATTTTACACTTCATAATATCATTGTGATAGGTTTTAAGATAGTCGGGGCCCATTTGTTCAAGTTTAGGTGTTTAGACAACTTTTCCAAACCCTTAAACCATAATTGATTCAATTCTCCGAAAGAAAAAAGGGGGAATTTACGTGGATTGAAAGGAGAGTTGTCCCCAAAGGGCCAAATTCAAGCCTAGTATATCTAGGACATGCCCCCAGGGGAAAAAAAGGGTAAGCCTTTTCATACCTTTTCCGCTTTTAAAAACTACTCCAAATTCCGGTTCCAAGTTCGCCCCAAAAAACTCAAATTTGGGGCATTTTACCAAAAAATTAATTGGGCATTGGGTTGATTCTCAAAATAGCACTTGCCTACCCAAAATTTTGGGCCCTTTTCCCGTAGATACTCCCCTCCCGCCAAGTTTAAAGGCCCAAATTTTAATTTAAAAACAATCCCGGAATTCAACCCAAAAACTATAAAAAACAATCCAAAAACCCAAACCCCTTTATACGTTTAATAAAACAACCTTTGTCATACAACCCAAAAACATTTCACTAATACTTGATTGATTCAATTTAATTCATTTCACTACTTCATCTTTAACCATTTTTTAAAACCTCATTTTTCATCATGAAATTCACAATACAACCACCCAGAGTATCAATTTGGGAAACAATTCACTACAATTGCCCAAAATTTTTCTTCTTCGGCCCAAAAAACTACTAACATATTTTCATGAATTTTCATCCATTCCTACACACTAGGACAACAACCAAGGCACTAGATAAAATTTTACCATCCCTTCACAATACAATCAACGTACACGGCCATATACTCACTTAAAACCCCCGGCTACATTACTCTATGACGGCCAACAACAAACATCTAGTTTAATTATTCCATCCATTCTTTTACTCTACAACACATACAAATCATCCATAACATCAACAACAATCAAAATACTTAAATAAAACAATTGAATCATTGCCCTTGCAAACCATCCATGCATACGGACAAAATCCTATCCACAAAACCCAAAATTTCCATACTTTTTATTCTTTCACATCTTTTAACATATATAATCTTCCATTTTAATAAGAACATGAAATTCTTCCTTTTTTCCCCAAAAATTCCACTTTCCCCTTTAAAATTGTTTCCTTGCCCAAAAAAATTATACCATGTTGAAAGAGTCTTGCACTTGGGAGAAAAAACATGAAGAAATAATTTTTTTTTAAAAAAGATTTCAAGGGGGGCCTGCAACCTTAAAATAGGCCATCCCCCCATCTTCTCTTTTTTTTTTTGTTTTCTTTTTCCAAATTTTTCTTGAACAAATATGAAGATTCTCCATATATATATATATATATATATATATCTCTTACAACCATGGAGGGGCCCTCCCTTTTTCCAAATTTTCTAGAATTTTCTTAAACTTTATGGCAAAGATGACTTATTTTTTTCATCTTTTATTTTGCTTATTTTTTTTTTTTTGGGCACGGCCAATATGGCCCCCTTTTTTAAAAGTTCATGAACCCTTTTGTAAAATTCCCCCTTTTTGCCCCCCAGACTTTCCTCAATATTACCATTTTGCCCCCACCTTCCCTTATTTTCATTGGCCATTTTTGCAATTTCTCTTTTTTGCCCCAACTTCTCCAAAAATCTCCATACTAATAATGTAAAAAATTGTTACAACCAATTTTCACCTTAAAATAATTGTTGAAAATAGTCTCGCCCCTTTAAATTTCCACGATTGACTCCAATATTCCAATGTACGAAATCAGGTATAACAATTTTAACACCTTTCGTCACTCCGATAGAGTCGTAACGTTTCTTTGTGCTCTCATGCATGATTTTTATAGATATGTATCTATTTTATGACAGAAACCGCTATGGGCGGCCCGGGGACGGCCCCTTTTTACCCCAATTTTGGCCCGGGGATGGGTAAAAAGGGGCCCATTATTTGGGGGACGTATAACAGGGGCCTATTATAGGTAAAAGAGGTTTTATCCCGTATTTTGGGCTGGAACAATCCATTACCATGATAAGTTAGAGAAAAAAATTCCGGGGTGCAAAATCCAAATTTTTTACCCCCCATTTTTATTTTTAAAATTATAAGGTTGTTCTTTTTTTTGTTTCTAAGGGGCACTTAGGGGAAAAATTTTGGGGCCAAAAGTGATATTTGGAAATTGAAAATATTTTTTGGGCCTTTAACCGGTGGACTTGAATTTGGGCCCCCTTTTTTTCCAAATTTTTTCTCCAACCATGATGTGGGCCATGAAAATGTGAATTTGGAAAAAAAAAATAACTTAAATCTCTTTTTCATTTAAAACCCTTTTTAAAAAAAAAACAAAAAGAAAGAAAGGAGGCTCTGGCCAAAAAGGGGAAAAACCCAAAACCCAAATTTAAACCATCCCCAAAAATTTTTTTTGATTAAAACAATTTTAGGTTTTTTAAAAATGGGGGCTTGTTTGGGTCATCCAAAAAATTGTTTTGTCAATTTTGGGGCCCTTTAAGGGAAAAGGAGTTTGAAAAAGGTGGGAATTTATTATTTTTAATTTTTAAAGGTTGTATGATTTGTAGTATCTTAAAAAGGATGAAAATCATGAAATATGGGATGTTGGAGGAAGGTTGGTGTGTAGTGCATAAACCCTGTAGAGTGTTTATGGTCGTGTAAGTGTGTGTGTTGTGTTGAGGTGATGAAACAATTGTATATATAGCATGTTTAGTTGTGTAGGGTGAAGAAAAGAATGAGA